>NW_024367619.1:638-100280 GCF_014805655.1 Passer montanus
CAGGAATTTCCCCATGGAAAGGCTGCTCAGGCCTTGGCAGGGGCTGCCCAGGGAGCTTGGCAGTGCCCATCCCTGCAGGTGTCCCAGGAAGGGCTGGAGGTGGCACTCAGGGCTCTGGGCTGGGGACAAGGTGGGCATCGGGCACAGCTGGGACTCCATGGGCTCACAGAGCTTTCCCAACCTTAATGATTCTATGAGTCTATGATTCTGTGAAAGGATGATTCAACATAGATTTTAACTCTAAATCTATCATACACAAATATTACGAAGGTCAAAATTCACATGAAAGAAATTTAAGATTATTCTTTAAGACTGAAATAAACATATGTCAATGTTGCATATAGCTAAAGCTGTAGAAAATAAGAGCCTTGTTAGCCTCGTAAAATAATGGCTCAGGCCTGCTACTTTGGCTAAGCACAGCTAACAGCTAGCCTGACAAGTTCCTGTGAGAAAGGAATTTGCACCTGTGAGAAGAAAGACTTCTACCCACATCTGCTATCCAGGAGACAAGAATGTAAACCTCATTAGAGAGGAAAGTTTCTCACTGACACCTATGTTAGCATCTACTAACCAATGAACTGAGTTGCAGTAAGTTACTAACAAATTAAAATGAAACACAATGCCTTTAGAAAACCACATAAATGTGAGCTGTGAAGAATAAAGATGAGCTGTTGTAAATGAAGAAATAGGTATCTTGCCTGTCTCTACAGCCACATGTAAAGACAGCATTACAAGAACTACCCTTGGGTTTAACATCTTCAGTGAAAAATTAAACTGGGCCACAGTTATTGTTTCAAGTTTCCTTGTCCTTGAAGATAATTCAAAAGACTTTATAGATATATTACTGCTTATGTAAACTAAAACCTTCATGTTAACATGTAGAGATATATTCTGATTATCATTATTGACAGGCCAATGGAAGAGAAAAAATAATCACATTTGGTAGGCTGACTTCTTCCCTCTAATGCCTGGCATTTCTGGCTGAGATGCCAGACTCATGACCACACTGCTTAATTCTTTTTCAGTTAAAGATGATGTAGAGTTATGAGAAAAGCTGTGCCTCCAATGAGGCCTAGCCTTGTCCACATCTAGTAAAACTGGTATTTCTGAGTTTGAAGTTTCTCAAAAGACAGATCTTTGCCTTGGAAATGCAACTCTCAGTCAGTGACTTTGTTGGCAGAAGGTGAAACAAAATGCAGCTTGTGTGTTTTCTGTGTTTATCTCTTGGTGGTTTTTTCCTCTCGCTGTGTGCGGGTTGTAGGGTTTGTTGTGTGTTGCTGCCGTTCCCCTGCTCTTTTCCCGCAGTGTTTGGGGAGCAGAGGCGCAGCGGCCCCGGGAGGGCGGCGGCAGCCGAGCCGGGCCAGCCCCGGCGGGCTGGATTCACGGCCGCAGGGCCCTGCTGGCAGAGAGGGATAACGAGATGATTGGCTCTGGCAATTAAGGGATGAATGGTGTGTGAATATTGAGAGCAGCTTTATTGATGTATAGTTATGTTATTGTAGTTTACATGTCCTCTGTTCTGCCCACAGTTTCCCTTTTCACGGCGCCTTCCCTCTCCCCTGTGGGCAGCATAGGCCCTGCTCCAGCGCAGAGCTGCTTGAGTACCTCTGTCTGATAAAGCCTTACCTGCTGTGTTTGTGTGCCTTGAAAACCTGTTGCTATAGGGTTTTTAAAGTTTCTTTTTTCTGACTAAATTCTGAATTTTTTATATAGTTTTACAGTTACTGGAGAGATTGAAAAGCGATAAATGCAATGCCTTATTACCTACCAAATTTTAACATGCTCCAATTTCTTTAACAAGAATGCTAACAAATCTGCCATATAAAATGATGCCAGATACAGTCACAAAAAGCTGTTAGGTTGTTCAGCAAGATGCTAAATTGCATGCTATTATATTTATTTCCCAGCAACCCTGCACTTTAAAAAGTCTGACTGAACTTCTGTTTCCATGGAATTTGCAGTTACCATGGGTTTTTCTCACAACTGATTTACTCATAATTCTAATATGCTTCTTACTACTTTAATCCCTCCAGTACACCATCATGCTGTTACTTCACTTACGGCTTATTCATCTTTCAGTTGTATTTTTGTGTTAACCTTACACTAAGTCATATCATGTCATATCTATAACTTTTAAGGATGTTTCTTTTAATTCTGTTAAAATAAGGCCCAATATTGTAATGCTCAGTTACATTCTGTTACATTGAATAAGGTTAAGATTTACTAAGTTAATTTTGGTAGATTTTATTTTTGTTAAGGTTCAGTATTAGTAAGTTTGAACCATGTTCTATTCCCATTTTTATGGTTCCAGATATGTTCGGTATTAATAGTAATTAACTTTGAGTTCTCTTGAGTGTGCTTTTTGTTCTACTGAGGTGATAATGAAATTATGTGTATTAATTTGAAATCCTTTTAGGAATCATAAATTTTTCTAGTCAGCTGTTCAGTGTTTTCCTTTGTTGCATTTTTTCTGTCATAAATACATAATTCTATTTCTGGTTTTATAGCCAGCTTTTCAGATGCTTTACCATCTTTTTGGTGTAATTATCCCCAAGACATGTGTCATTTCAGGATCCGTCTTTTGTTCTCTAGCTGCTCGTGTATCTCTTAGACCAGACTACCCCTCTAGCTGGGCTCTGCACTGTGGCTCCGTGGTTTGACACAGAGCTATCTCATGAGTTTTCTGTATTTTTCAGAGTTCTAAGAAACAGTATCTCTCAGCTTCATCGGAAGCCTCCTCTAAACAGATGGTATTGTGACATCTACTCTAAGTAATCAGATGCAGTCCCAATTAGTATTACAGAACAACTCCAACAGTTTGTTGTGTTTAAAGCACCTCTCTGCTTAGGAAATTCTGGAGGAGCAGCTATTGTATAGTTCATCAGTCTTTCACCCTCACACCTTTACTCCTAAGTGCTACTCCTAAGAACCTTGTTTTAAATTACATTTAGGGACTTCTCCCCCAGTTGGAGAGAACGGGGCTCAGGCAGTGGCCAGGCCTTAGCTCTACTTGCACAGGAATTTGCCAACATACCCAAGTGTTTTCTGCATCAAAACTAGATTCGAGGCACTTAGACTTAGTAATTTGACCCTCTACACATGACCTCCCCCTCCACACAGATGACACACAGTCACTGGGGAACATCATCATCTGACTGCCCCCTCTGCAACTCTGCTTTGCATCTCCAGCTGGGATGACTGAAGATTCCTTTGGAAGCAGGGTCTGTCCAAAGGTCCCTCAGGACCTCCCAGCTAGCACCAGCACCGCTAGCGGTGGGGGACACCCTCCCATTCCTTGGCCAGGAGAGCGGCTAGAGCTCTCGCCTTGTTCAGCACGAGACAGCAGCAGGCAGCACAAGAGACAGAGCAGACTGCAGCTGGGGCAAATCCGACTTTATTGAATCCACCCAGGATCACAACACCTCAGGGGAGCCAACAGCTAGAGACCCCAAACTGGCATCATGCAGGGGATTATAAGGAGGGGAGCAAACAGGGGAGGAGTGGGTCTTTAGCCCAATGGGAGGGAGCACAGGGGGGAGTGGGGAAAGGGTCACCAAGGGAAACTAATAGGGACAACCTTGGGGAGAGGCCCCGGCCCCTGAACCAATCACTCGATGCCCTTAGTAAAAGGTTCTGGAGAGAAGGGAATGGTCACCGAGTGATGGACAGGGGACTGGGGAGGGATTTGAGGAAAGATACAATGACCACGGTAACAGGGGAGGAGGAAGGGTGTTGTGGTGCAGGGCTCATTTGGTTTGTTCTGTTTCCCCCTAAAGTTATAATGGTTCGGTCCTGGGTTTCCCCCCCTCCCCTGGCAACCCCTCCTTTTGAGAGTGTCAGTCTTTTGTCTCCACCCCTGTTCCCCTGGTTACCCTCTGTCAATCCCTCCCTGAGTTCCTGCCCATCACACACTGTCCCCTTCCCTCTTTCCAGAAAGTTCTCCCGTCCTCGGTGGGTGATTGGATCGGGAACAAGGGTCCCTCCCTGTCACATTCCCTATTGGCTAGCCGGCATGTTTGTCACGAGTTTGTTCCCTCCCAAGTTCTCCCTCATTGGTTGAAATGTTGTATGTTCCGTCCCCTTTATAATCGGCTGTGCCCCCACCTCGTGGTCCCGACCCGGCTGGCTTCCCCTGGAGACATTAAAACTCTGGACTTTGCCCCCGAGTCGAGTCCCTCTTTTCTACTTCGCCTTCCTGCTGCCCACCGCTGCCTCCTGCTGAGGCGCTCCCCGGCGCATCTGGGCAGTGCCCCCCGGCTGTCAGCTGCTGTGCCACAGCTCAGCCGGTGCAGACTCCTCCCCTGCTCGGGGGAGTAGAGAAAAACTCAGACAGCAACACAGCAATATTTGCCATTCTACCATTTATTAATCTATAAATTCAGTTTATGTTTGACTGACAACTTCAGGGAGGGAGGAGAGAACCAGAGCAGAACCATTACAACAGAGGGAGAACAGAACAGTCCAATATACAACCCAATGCAATAAAAGCATATAAAAACACCATCCTTTGATTTCCACTTTTTTGTTCAGGCTTCCTCACCTTCTCCTGAGCCTTAATGGTCTTCTGACCTTTGTTTCCAGCTGCAATCCAGCAGCACTTTGTGATGGGCCTGCAGAGATGGGAGGCCCCTCTGTGGCCAATGCTGAGGGCCACCACTGGGACTGGGAGCTCCAGCCCTGCTTGCCACACTGACAGTGGGCAAGTGAGACACATTCCCTCTTACCTTCTCTGCTTCGAGGGGCGTGTGTGGGAAGTCCATGGAGCACCTGAATTCCTCCAAACCTAGCAGGAGCTGAGGGTGTTCAGGAGTTTGAGGTGGCACCTGAAAAACAAGCCATTTTCTATGCTAGGAGGAAGAGACAGCCACTTGCAAAGTCAGTTTATAAGACAGCTTCAGGGCCACCAGTGCAATACCAGCTCCCGGCTGAAAGCAGAGACCTGGCAACAGGGAGTCTGGCTGGCTTGGGAAGAGGGTACATGGAGACCAGGACTCATCCCAGCTTGCTCTGGGAAGGAAGCTGGAGCTCTTACCATGATGATGCAGGTAAAAGCCTCATCTTACATTGTGAAGGAAGCAAGGCAAAAATACCATACACAACACAAGCCTGTAGGATCTGAGTGAGCTTCTCCAAGGAAAACTCTCCTATTGCTCCCTCCCTCTCACCCCATGTCCAGCCACTGGTCCTGCTGCCCAGCCACTGTCAGGGCACAGGACAGCAGGGCAGCAAAAAGGGAGCTCAGCAGGAGCATGACTTGCTGGTGGCAGGCTGGGGAGGCAGCACAAGCAGTAGATGTACAAGAAAATCTACCTCTACTGCTGAAGACTGGTTTAAATCCTGCATTTCTTTCAAGGTGCTGGCTGCCTCCTCCTTTCTAATCCTGAAGTGTCTCCATTGAGATGCCCGGCGATCCAAACAGGTTATCTTCCCCCTTGGAGGCTGGGGTTTGAATTTAGGTGGGTGAAGCTCATCTCTGGAAAATAAGATAACTGTGAACAGGGACCTGCAGTGGGAGGAGTTCACGAGCAGCTCCTGCTCAGGGTGCAGCCCCTGGGTGGGTGCTGGCACACTGAACTGAGAAATGGTTTGATCCAGCCCTTCCCAATCCAGGCTGGAGCAGTTCTGTTCTAAAGGCAGCCCAGGGATGACACTGAGGTGCTGCAGCAGCTGCAAATGCTTGCATTGAGGAACTACAGAGGACAGGGATTAATATCTTAGGGGAAGCAAAAAGCAGAGTGGGAGAGGAAAAGACAGAGAAGGCAAGCAAAAAGGTGAGATTTGAGGGGCAGACCCAGGCAGTGATGAGCCAGCACAGCCCCCCCAGTGCCCAACACCAGAAACTCTGCAGCTCCACCAGGTATTTATCAGGAATGTTTCCCTGACAGTGCTGGGGGGTTGGTTGGCATTTTCCAACCCTCCCAGGTGACTCAGGTCACATTCCCCATTTTAAATTGAAGCAGGTGCTCAGGGTAACTCTGCTTGTGTTTCTAATGCCATGTGAGGGACACACAAGCTGTGCCTGCCTGTCACCCTGCTGAGCTGCAAGTGCTCCCACAGCCAAACACGACCTGGATGCTCCATTCCCACACAGGCGTTCAGGGCCTGTAATGACCTGCTCCCCAGTGAAGCACTTTTGCTTTGTAGCTTGTTATCTAAGGCTGGGTTTCATTGCTGGCTCTCTCATCATAACCCTCAAGAGATCCCTAATCATCTTCTGCACTGTCTTTCTTTTTTCCAGCTCTTCAAATCCAGTCCAAAAGCTGGGTCAAATGAGACGTAGAGATGACAGGTCTCCCCTAGATCCAATCTCACAGGCTGCAAGGAGATGAGCAGTAATTCATAATTAATTACCTCTGGGATAATCTCCCAAGGTCTGACAGCACAAAATAGTAAATGCTCAAAGTGACTCCAGTGTGGGCTTCTCAGTTCATGGTTCATTGCTGTACAGCAGGGGTCTGACTGCAGGCACCACAGTCCAGCCCAGGATTCCCCCAGGCTCCCGTTCCTGTGCTCAGCAGCAATACAAGGGGGTGGCTGCTGGAGAGCTGGCATGCTTTCCAGGAGACACCTTTACTGCATGGCTTGCCCTGACCCAGTTGCCTGCTCCCTTCTCCCTGTGCCTTGAAGCCAGGATGGATCTTCTCAATTCAGGTGAGATTTTGATTCCTTCAGCAGCTCTGCTGATGCAGCCCAGGCCAGCCCACTGCTGATCTACAGAATAAACTTCTTGACTCAAGGAACTCCCAACAGAACGGCACCACCACATCCCACCTCTTCAGACCCCACTGGAGGAGTCCAGGGCTGCTCACCTGGCCATCTGGGAGGGGCTGCTGGTCTTTATCACCGACCAGAAACAGCTGCTGCAAGTCCAGCATAAAGTCCAGTGGCAGCAGGCAGATATTTTTTAAAGACAAAGCTGGTACTGCAGCCTCAGGACATCACTGGGTTTCTGTGGAAACAGAAGACAAGGAAAAACAGCCTCAACCAGCCTCACACCTCCTGCTGCACCTCAGGATCAGAGATGCAGCTGCGTCAGACTCTGAGAGTCATGAGGCTTTGTTATTTGTCGGAACCCAGAGCATCTCTCCAGATGTCCTGGATGTCTCAAAGCCCTGGCAGGGGCTCGGAGACCCTGGCAGGAAGCCAAAGACACCTGAATGTGAGGAAATGAGAGAATTTCAGGCCTGAATGGTGAGGGGATGATATTCACTTGATAAAACTTAAATTATAATGCACTGTACAGGGGGTTTTAAATGTTGTACAGGGGAGGTTTAGAATTCTGTGCATGGGTCAGGAGTCCCAAGATGGAGGGATTTGGGCATGCCCTGTCCTTCTTCTTTCTTCTCCTTGGCATTCATGTTCAGGATGATGTTGGCACGTGTGGATTGGTTCATAGGGAAAGTGCACTTGCCAACAAGGGCAAAAAGTATTGGAAATTGAAGGTAAATATCTTATACATAGTTTTCACTATAAAAGAGACAACCACCCCATGGGCAGGAGAGAGTGCCCTTGGCTGTCTTGCTGATCAGACCTTGGCTGAACAGACAGAAAAACTTTGTAGATAAGGAACAATAAACTCAACTGAAGACCAAAAAGCAAGAGTCCAGACTCCTTCTTCAAAGTGCAGTCTGCCCAGAACCACCTTTTCCCGTGTTGGGGCAGAGACGAGTAACATCCAACCCTGACAGTTATTGATTCTGTTCTTGCCCTTTCTAGCTTTATAATGGATCCTTTTCTCTCTATTCTTTTAGTATAGTTTTAGTGTATAATATATATCATAATATAAGAAATCAGCCTTCTGAATCAGGGAGTCAAGATTCACGTCTCCTCACAAAACACACCAACCATACCTGGGAAACAAAACTCACCAGCCACGGTTCCTGGTGTCAGTTTGCAGGAGGCACTTGGCACTGTCAAACCAGCCTGAGTTTGCGGTGGTGGCAGCTTGGGTCTGGGTGGCATCCTGTGCCCTGCGGAATCTCAGCAGCAGCCAGCCTCCCAGGCCCACAGCCCCCTGCACATCAATGCCACCCTTTTCCCTAGTAAAACTCACCAGTCCAGGTTCCTGGTGCCAGTTTGCAGGAGGCACTTAGCACTGCCAAAGCAGCCTGAGTTTGCGGTGGTGGCACATTGGGCCTGAGCAGCATCCTGCACCATGCAGAACCTCTGCAGGCAGCCAGCCACTCAAGGACAGATGCCCCTGAATAGCAATGCTGGCATTTTCACAAGGAAACAAGACTCAACAGGGTTGTCACCATATTAGAAAGCTTCCATGCTATTGTCCCCTTACTTCAAAAGTTTCCTACCTTCTTGGTGTTTTCTTGTGGACAGCTCCTCAGAACACAGACTCTCTATTCCTCACAAAGTAGCCAACTGAGTCCTGTTATTTCTCAAGCAGCCAACCCACTCTTTTATAGCACTCCTCTTCTTATTGGTTACAGCTGTGGCCTGTTAAAGTCAGGCCTCCTCCTAATCTTTGATAATTAACTCTGCTGCAACACCTTTGGGATAAGATTACTTTCTGTGCTGTCTTTCTTTTCTTACATTCTATCCCCCCACACCAGTCCAGGTTCCTGGTGCCAGTTTGCAGGAGGCACTTGGCACTGTCAAAGCAGCCTGAGTTTGCGGTGGTGGCAGCTTGGGTCTGGGTGGCATCCTGTGCCATGTGGAATTCCAGCAGGCATAATCCCACTCAGGGCCTCAGGCCCCTGAACAGCTGTGCTGGTATTTTCCCTAGGAAACAAAACTCACCAGCCACGGTTCCTGATGTCAGCTTGCAGGAGGCGCTTGGCACTGTCAAAGCAGCCCAAGTTGGCAGTGGTGGTGAGACCGAGTGGAAATTTTCCAGAGTAGAAATCCATTTTGATTTAGGTGAAATGTACATCTTTGAGTTAAGCTTTGAGTAGCTTGCAAACATAGCTGTTTGGTCTGACTGCCTGTTCTCACAGAAACCTCTGCTTGGAGAAACTGCTTCAGCCAAAGGACAGGGCAGACAGAGAGAGCAGGACGAAATGACCCAGGAATTCTTTCTGATTTAGAAAAAATTAGCAGCAAATGTCAGTAGAAATTAGTAGAATGAATATGTATGAACCTATTGTGAAATTGCATCCATATGTATTTGAGAGGGAGATAAACAAGGATGTGGAGCTCCCACAGGTATGCATGTCATTTTGGGGAAATCATTCCCACATGTGTCCAGCGCTGTAATAAACATACTGGCTTTACAACTGTCACAAAAGTTGTGGAGTTTGTTTGCTTCCACAAATCATGAGCAGCCTTTTCCTCCTGCCACATCTGTGCATAAAAGATTCTTGGTTTAGATTCAGACTGCAGGCAGGACACAGACTGTGACAGTGCAAATAGCTGAGCAGGAAAGCATCAGCACGTTTCAGCAGAAGCAGTTTGTGTGAGAAGGAGATGGACACACGGGGTCAGTGAAAGCTTTCTGTTCTGGCACACTGAGCTGTGTGAAGTGAAACTGCTGTTCAGTTTCGCTAAGGACTCTGACACTGAGAGGATGTGCATTGCCATGTAGCTGAGAAGGAAAGTGAGAATCACCTGTGCATCTGGCAGTTTGTAGTCTGCGAGGGGAAGGTGAAGGCCAGGCCTGGCTTTTGGCTGTGGGACTTTTTGCAGGGAAGCAGCTGCTGGATGTTTTAAGCTTTTTGGGATCTGCGAGAGTGAAAAACTATGCTGATGCCTAGAGCTAGAGAGAGGGCACACGTGTCAGAGTATGTGACACATCAGGTGCTGATGCCAAGATGATTTTTTTGCCTCTTCTTTTATGCAATTTTTATATATATCTTTTATGTATCCTTGGTACTCCTAGGATGCACACTTATAATTCCTTAAGTCTGAAAGCTGAGCAGAGTCTTGGTATTCTGTTATGCCAGGAGACCAAACATCCTAGAGGCCTCACAGTTGGAGGCCAGAAAACCCTAGCTGTCTCAAGAAACCAAGGTCCTCTATAGAATACATCCTGGAAACTAAAAATTTGGCCCATCCAGGGGAAAATTCCTCAGGATGGGAGGATATCACGCTATTATTTCAAGCCTCTCACTGGGGCATCTTTGTTAGATGTGCTAATTTGTAAGGTCTATAAATTGTATACGTGATCTACCGTGTGTGTGCATTGCAGTGCATTCTGCCTTGGCAAAATGGTGCACCACAAGGATCCTTATCAAAATACTGAGGTAAAAACCTTAACCGTGTCTGGCTCTTAACTTTTAGAACCAAGGAAAAGGCATCTCAGTGGTTGCTAGACTTTGAGCAGGGAAGATCCCTTAACCATGTCTGGCTCTTAACTTTTAGAACCAAGGAAAAGGCATCTCAGTGGTTGCTAGACTTTGAGCAGGGAAGATCATTTTCAGCTGGCACCCCTGCTCCTAGAAGAGGCTGTTGCTATGCACTTTCCTTCCCAGCTCTAGCATTTGGGCACGCCACCAGTCTGAGTCTAAACTGAAAGGTTTCCTGCTACGGCTCTGTAGTGAAAGAGTAAAAAGTAAAGACTGTTTCCCCATTGCCTCTTTGAAGATTAAAGCTGCCTCTAAGAAAAACTTTAGAAAGTGCTTTATTTTTTAGAAAATGAGGCACCCTGTTGAAAGTCATTCCTAGAGCTTGTGGTTGACACACTCATCTTGCTAACACCAGACTTTGGATACAGCTGGTGAGAGCAGTAAACTGCTGGTACATAAATCAAGCTAGCAGCAGACTTTCCATACATGAGGTGAACAAACTTCTGATATACCAAGTGAGTAAATGTTTCCACACATCCAGTGAGCCAGTCAATGAACTTCGTGAAGCGGACATGACAATTGCCCCTCTCAAAACTCTCCCTCAGCAGATCCCAGTGACATTCCATTTGGATCCTGACTGTGAGCCTGAAGGCTTAGGATGGTACCTAGAGCTGAGCAGGAAAGTGCCGATAGCAGGGTGTGTGCTGGGAGTTTCGTGGGTTCAGCTGCAATCGTAGGCAGACAGATCTTTCTCAGCTGGCACTTCTGGGAGCTCTGTTTTCACCAGCTGTTTTCAGGTTTGTAGAAGGACGAGCATTTCGTTCTTTTATGAGTCACAGTGCCATGGTGTGGCTGCTGTGATGAGCACTGACAGTGCCCAGGAAGAAGCCAAGTGCTTTCCTGGCCCAGCCCCTGGGTGTGGGAGCAGTGCAGGGAAGAGCTCTGCTGTGCATCCTGGCTCTTGGAGACTGACGGAATGGGATCCTGCATCCCGTGAGGAAGGAAGAGGAATCGTTTCATTGTTGGTTTTGCAGTTTAAAGGCTGCTGAACAAAAGTGAATTCTAGTGCAGCCTCTTTCTCCTAGAACCTTTTCCGTGGGACCAGCGGCTGAATGTTCTTAGCTTGGTTACTAGACTCTGTGAGATTGAAAGTGCATGAGGGTGCAGAGTGCACAGAGCTGTGTCCTGCACTTCATAAGCTGCAGAGGGAAAGTGAAGGCCAGCACTTACTTTTTATTCTAGGACCTTTGGACAGGGAGCAGTGCACAGAGCTGTGTCCTACACTTCATAAGCTGCAGAGGAAAAGTGAAGGCCAGCACTTACTTTTTATTCTAGGACCTTTGGACAGGGAGCAATTGATGGACAGAGCAACTGGGCTTGGCAAGGATGAAAGAATGTGATGAATGCAGCAGATAGTAAAGTGCATCACTCCACAGGGTGTGTTGCTTTTCACATGATGCCAGTTAAACGTGGAGACAGCAACCATTTGCTGAGCAGGCACCTTTTTTGACCAATATTTATGCTTGGTACAGTTAGTTTAGGTTCAGGAGCTCCGCATGATTTAGAGAATGTGATAGTACATAGTGTGAAAGGAGCTCATAGCCTCATAGGTGTTGATGTCCTTCGAAGTGAATGTGAAAATCAGCAGCCATTTACTCCTTTTTTATTTCCAGATTAAATCATGGATCTGGGCTCAGTGAGAGAGCAAAAATATAAAGGTGTGTGTGGCTGAAACCAAAAAACATAACACCAATGTGTGTTGCACAGCTTAAAGCTTCATAGCTCAGCACTGCCTTTCTTTTTGTTCTAGGACCTTGCATTAAGGCAGCAGACCCAGAATGTCTCTCTGTGAGACTGATGTTATAGGATGCAATATCCAACTCCAAAGACTGTTTTGATAGCCAATATGTGGTCTGAGAACCTGAGGATAGAGCTAGTCTGGTTAATGTGATTTTTGTCCTTTCTGTGATGCTGTAAGAGCTGTATTATTCTTTCTATAGTGTCATCAGAAGCATCTTAACACTGCTGCTGCTAAGTTTTGCCATCTTCATAACTGAAAAGGTTTTTTGAGTAATTTTGTATGGAAAATCACGCTATGAAAAACCAGTGTCCGTAAAGGAGACAGAGGAGTCCTGCAACTTTATTCAAATAATGGGAGAGTCCACTGGAGCACACACCCACGGGGGTTTCTCTGTTGAGGTTTTGGAGGGCACAGCCTCATTTTATCCCAAATTCCTGGCCACATGCTGCCCTCTTCCTTTCCCCATTGGCTGAGGTACCAGGAAGGTGCAGCCTTCCCAAACTACCCACCCCATATCCCCCTTGAACCTGGCATTTTCCCCCAAAGTTCAGAATCCCAGCCTTGAGCATACCCCTGTCGGTTTAAGGAGTCAAACTGATTCTCTAACAAGCTGTGGCTTGAAGTTGGTAGGGACATTGACCCATTTCAAAGACATTGACCCATTTCAAAGACATTGACCCTTCAAAGACGGTGACACCCATTTCAAAGACATTGACTCATTTCAAGGACATTGACCCATATTGACCCATTTCAAAGACGATGACACCCATTTCAAAGACACTGACTCATTTCAAAGACGTTGACACCCATGGAATTGTTTGTAAAGACATTAAAACACATCTTTGCTAAAAAATTTAATTCAGAAAACAAGACACCATAACTTATAACAAACAATGAAACCAGCTTTGCTGGACACTGTAGTCTGGCTTAGAAATCTTTTATTATATATATTTGATGCTTTGAAGTACTGAAGTGTTGCAAAATTAATACACCAGTACAAACATAACAATTTAGCAATATATGTGTGCCAAACTAAATTGAATATACTTCAACCAGTACAGCACTTAAAAACAACCTGGTGGGTATAAAATACTTCATTTAGTAGCTTCCTCTTCTGGAACAACTTCCATAAGCATCTGAAGGTGCATAGTGATGGGCTCTGAGGAAAAGATTTATTATTAGAGTCTTTATAAGAGAAATTTCAATTCAAACTCTTAAGTGATAAAACTATCCTTCTGTGTAGTTGTTTTTTTTAATCTCAATTCCTATTTCAAAATGAAAAATAAAGGGTGGGGAATAAGCAGTCCTAAGATCCAAACTACAGGATTCCACATTTCCAAACTTACATTAGAGCACGATACTTCCAATTACATAATTAATATTATAATTAATTATAATTATTACATTATAATTAATCATCCTGGGGACAATAGAGATAGATTATGGATTTTTGAATGTCTGTAGAACTACTAATGCTGTTGTATTCAGCTAATTCCAATTAGCCTCTTAGAAATACCTGTTTATCCTGTTTTACCTGAGATAATATCAGAGTTTCTTTAGGGACTATGCAATCAGTTCATAAATGGTCATGCTGGGCTCTTGCAGCTTTCACTGTACTCAGCCCTGGGATTATCTTTTTATCCTAATGCTGTTAACATTTTCTTTAGTAAGGATAGTAAAATTAATAATCAGAGGTAAAAGGCCAGTGTTTGGTGGCATAAGAATTTATATCTGCTAATCTTCAGTTAATGGCTAAAGCAATGTTTTGAAATATAGATAACTGAAAAAGTAACTTTACAGATTAATTAGTTCTGTTCCTTTGTGCTACCACAGTGATGTGATGTTTTTTGTGTATTAATTTTTCCTCAAGTCAGACATTACTTCTTTTCAACTGGAAGGAGTGAAATACAGTCTTCAGTAAAGCCCACTGCATGCCAGGGAAATTGCTTCCCTCCACATTCTGCTACATGCTTTAGAAGGGATTGACCAGATAGTGAACTTTATATACCAATTAATCTCAAGTTTAGCAAATATTGGGTTTAGAGCTGGCTACCTGAGGTATACTTACTTGATATCTTTTGTGCCCAGCTGAATTTTAAATGAACAAAAAGTGCATAAGCTATAAGTCCACTAAGTATAAATAAAGTACAGTACAAATAGGCCAGTTCAGGTGCACTGATGATTGGTGCCAGTACCAGTACAACTGAGACCAATGTCACTATGACAGGAATGATGATGGGCACCTGCAAGATACAAAGAAGAAAATCACTTCTTCATTCTTCAGCTGTTTGTACAGAAGTTGCCTGTATGAATGAATGTTTTTATTGCCTTATGCATTTTTCTACTTTACAATTTTCTGGAAGCAGATGGGGCAACTGAAGGAGTAGCAGAAATATGGGCAGGGATAACTCTTCTGCCAAATTATCCACTATGATCTCTTAGTGAATATTTCAAATTGCAGTGTACAAGTTTGCATTTTAATAAATGTGGGAACAGACTTACATGCAATGACCTTATTTTGAATATTCTTTCAATGGCAGTCTGCTGACTGCAATTACCCATCCCTGAAATTTTGGCTTGTGACCTGTGGTCTGTGCAAGTAAAAATCAGCATTCTGTAATCTTTTCCCAGTCCTTATGAGGTTTGAGCTTATGAGTCCTAGTGCAGATCTGCTGTTAAATGATTCTTTAGCTGTTTGTACAGAAGTTGCCTGTATGAACGAATGTTTTTATTGCCTTATGCATTTTTCTACTTTACAATTTTCTGGAAGCAGATGGGGCAACTGAAGGAGTAGCAGAAATATGGGCAGGGATAACTCTTCTGCCAAATTATCCACTATGATCTCTTAGTGAATATTTCAAATTGCAGTGTACAAGTTTGCATTTTAATAAATGTGGGAACAGACTTACATGCAATGACCTTATTTTGAATATTCTTTCAATGGCAGTCTGCTGACTGCAATTACCCATCCCTGAAATTTTGGCTTGTGACCTGTGGTCTGTGCAAGTAAATGACTTACATGCAATGACCTGGGGTCTTATTTTGAATATTCTTTCAATGGCAGTCTGCTGACTGCAATTACCCATCCCTGAAATTTTGGCTTGTGACCTGTGGTCTGTGCAAGTGAAAATCAGCATTCTGTAATCTTTTCCCAGTCCTTGTGAGGTTTGAGCTTATGAGTCCTAGTGCAGATCTGCTGTTAAATGGTTGGATTTCAGGTAAGGGGAGTAAAAAACAAGGTGCTGCCCAAGGAGGCTGTTTAAATATCCAGATACTGAGTGTGAATTCATGCTACATGGGATGGAGGAAAAGCCATACAGAACTTACCCTGATAGGTCTCTTGAGTTCCTTCCTTGTAAACCTCATCACAATTAGTGCAAGTACAGTTAAACCATAAAATATCCAGACTGCAAAACTGAAGTAATTTATGAGTGAATTGATGTCACCAGGAATAACATAAATAATAGCAATGGCCCCCTAAAAATGAAAACAAAAATTAGTGTAGTTTATTATAGAAGAAGGCTGAATTTTACTTCTCTTTCAATACAACTGCATGTGTAGTGTCCCAGAGTATGAACTGTGAATGCTTTTGATTAAATATTTGGGTGCAAGTGTATTGCAGCACTTTTAAATATTGTGACTGCCTCCTGCCAACATGTGGTTATTTTTGTGTGCAATCTTAATTTCATTTTAAGTCAAAAATGCTTATAATTTTTATGCATTAATCTGTTTTATTGCTGACTGACTGTCTTGAAGATACAAAATATATTTTTAGGTTTTTATTGTTACTGGGATTGAAAGGAATGAGGAGGAGGTGCCTTTACAAACAACTGTGGGCTTGAGGGTAGATAAGGCCAGATATGGAGACATGAAAGAAGCAATGGGCACCATAAATTCCATAGGAATTCCACTAATTGACACAGGCTGTTACTCACTCGAGACTGTGCTACATGTCTGGATTTAGAGAAAAAGAACAGAGACATAAGGAGAAAGAAAAAGCAGGGGTCACACTTAGAAATGAGGTCTGTATCAGGTGATGCAGGAACCCAAGTTCTGGTACTGGACCTACCAAGTACCTCAGCCAATGGGAAAAGAGAGGGAAATGTGGCCAGGAAATTAGGATAAAAAGGAGGCTGTTGCCTGTAATAATTTGAGATACTCCAAGGGAAATGCCCCATGGCCTCTCCCTTTATTCAAATAAAGTTATGGGACTCCTCTGTGTCCTTTTTGGCCATAAACATCTGGTGTTTGTGGGTTAATTTTCCTGACTGGATTGAATATATCTTGTTTTGCTTTGGAGATAAATGGGTAAAATAAAAATAACAAGACGTTCTGGATTTATTCTTAAGTGTATTTACTGAGTGGACTTTTTTAGTGAGATGCAAATTTTCTACATGGAGCAAACAGGGTAATGATAGCCTGCTAGCAAGCATCCTATGAAAGCATTCCCTAATATTAACCATTCATTTAAGTTTTTCTTCTCATGCCATTGACTCTTAACCATTTTGATTTTTAAAGTCCAGTTCTGGAATGAATATGTTCAAATTAGAGAAGCAGGGGGTTTTACGTAGTCTTTTTTCCAAAATGTATTTAGCAATTTTCTTGTGTAGATAGTTTACGATAAGTGTCAAAACTGCTTGTAAGAAGCTGTGAAAGTATGTATGACTGGAGAATTTTTAGTTATAGGTGATTTTTTTTTAATGTATTTAAATATATACTTACATAAAATATGATAGCGGGTGCAGGTGTTAAGTACTTAACACTGATGTAAGACAGTATCTTTAGCACGTGCCCTTCACGACCTGCAACATAAACAAGTCTGACAAAACAAAAACAAGGCAATGCAGTTAGTGTGGCACCTAGACTTTAAACAGTGTTACTAATAATAGATTTCCAACTAATTTCATCAGTGTTTTCTTTGATATACATTGGGATTTAAAGATTGTAGCAGCTCAAAATAAGGGAAATTAAATAACCAGTATTAAAGCAGTGAGCTAAAACACACTCTGAACCAGTATTAAAATAGTGCACTTGAAACTAATTTCAGAATCATTATTTTGCAGATATAATTGAAAAATATTTTGGGAAATTTCACCGTGTCCCTTTTAATTAAATATTTCCTTTTTCACGTGTCTAGTAGCAAAAAGCTATATTGACAACCTTTTGTCAAAAAATGATCTTTAAAGTCACATTGTATTCAGATGCTTTTGAAATCTTAAAATATTTTAAATAGTAAATGGAAGTGCTGAACAGCTGATAGAAGGGAATAGCTTCTTGGTTACCTTTGCTGGTGTAGTCATGTTTTTACTGGTAACTTTTAACTGTTTAACTCTCAGCTTTAAAATTTATGAGAGATGAAAAAACCTTTTGTGCTATAGTGGTATACCTTCATTGAATTAAGAGACCATGTTTTGTAATTTTTCAAACCTGAATAGCCACTCTTTATTTTTGAAAATTAAGCAATATAGCTAAATTTACAGGCAATTTAAAATTACTTTTTGTGCAATGTGGATCAGAACAATGTCCTTATGTCTGTAGATACATGCATATATATTTTTCCACCCTTCAGAACCTTTCATGTGAAGATATTTAGAATGGGGACTTACCTGCCTGAGGTGAAACAGGTGCCATTGGCAGATCCAAGTGTCGAAAATACCACAAAGAGAGGAACTATCCAAGAGGCTGGATAAAGGACTCTATCTCCAAATGTCTGGGAAATGGGATTAAAATTAATCACTTTTGTCATATTAACTACAATTTAGTATATTCAGTAATGTAGTTAAATGGGTATCTGAACTATGTTACCAACAAAATCCATGTTGTATATTTTGTGTAGTTATTAAAGAATACTCTGCCAAATAAAGACCTGGATTCATTCATTGACCAGTATAAAGTGGAGTGGAGTATTATTGCCATGATGTTTAAAATGCAGCATCTGTAGGAGACATTGGAAGGCAGCTGTAAAAACTACCCAGAAATTAAATTCTCTTAAAGACACCTGCTTTGGGACTGAGGGAAGGAAGATGGCATTGCTGCAGAGCACTGCCCATACAGAAAGCTGCTTTCAGCCTCTCCAGGAGGAGTAACACCAGCAGTGACAGCCTGAGCCCGGGGCAAACAAGGACAAACTCCCTCTGGTCTTTCACTCATTTGAGCTTCCACCTGTGGTGTGGTTTGTTGGTTCTTGTAGATCCCAGGTAGGTTCATTGACCAACAGCAAATGAATTTGAATTTAAATGTTTTTGACAGGTAGGTTTAGTTTTTGGTTGGGTTGGTTTTGGTCTTTTTTTTAGTAAGTCAAGCATGAAGAGCTTTGGTTTTGCACAGGTCTGACATCAGTGATGTGTCCTGTTCCAGGAGCAGGGCACTCAAAGGCTGCTGACAGCTGTGCAGAGCTCTGCACAGGGCTCTCCTTTTGCTGTGCTGCCTCTGCTCACAGCCAGTGCTGAGGTTCTGTTAATTCAGTCTGGTCAGTTCACTGCTGGTTGCTGGGTGTTGTTCAGATTGTAAGTTTAAAGGTGTATTGAAGAGGACTAGTTCTTATACAAGATTTAACTTCATACATTCTTTGCTGTTCCTTTTGGTACAGACACACTGCTGAAATGCACAGAACAGCTAATTTTTAAAAGCTTTTATTTTAAAATGTTTTAAATAAATTTTTATTTAGTTTTTATTTAATTTTGATTTTTAAAATTTTTAAGCATTTCAACATTGCTGTACTTCTTCACTGGGCTAGACTATTTTTTATATATATATTTAAATGCTTGTCACACAGTTTGTTTTCCCCAAAAACTAGCATTAGGAAAATTGTTGCAGGACCTCAACAGTTGTTTCAGAGACACAGAAAATTTACTGAGTGGAACTGAAGGGGCAGATGTATTTTTTATGGATTCAGAAACTTCTGTAATTTCTACTTTTACCTTTGAGAGTATGTCTTGCAAAAATGTAAAAATCCTATCTTTCAAATTTGTTAAGGAAAAAAGCCCAAAAAGAAAAGGTGAATGATGGACTATTTGCTGTTATCTCCATAACAACAAATTTTGTTGTGCTGTCATTTGGCATGTGCTTCTTTCTCAGAAATACTGGGAACACTGAAAATGGCAAAGCAACTGCCAGATGTGATTTCTCTTTCCATCTTTTTGATGCCTGTGGAAAGCAGTCCCTCTCTGACCTGCAATGTTTACAGAATGTTTGCAGAAAACTGCTTTACTTTTGCTTCCCTCTTTTATTCCCATTTGGAGATGACAGAACTACTCTTTTAATTAGACATTACTGAAATTTTAGATTAAGGAATGATAGTAGATAATGGGGGAAAAGGTGGCACTAACAGCTTAGACTAAAATGAATTTCATCTCACAAAGAATTAACGGAATTTAGCGGCTTACATGACTTCAATGCAGATGTTGTATTACAAAATTAAGTAGCTTACCACAGCAACTGCCTGGGACTGCAGGAGCTCTGTTGAAGTCATCACAGTGAAATAGGAAACGTTTATCAGAATGTAACAAACTGTGACCAAGGGGATTCCAATAATTATAGAGAGTGGTAGGTTTCTAAAGAATGGAAAAGTAAGACCCCATCAGCATTGCTGGATCACTGCTACAGTTGTCATAGTAAACTGTGGATTCTTACTTTTCCTATTTACTTTTTTTTTTTTTCTTTTTTACTGTAGAGCTATGGAAATCAGGATTGTAAAAAAAAGGAAAAGTACAAATTATGCAAAGATACAAAGCCTGTGATAATAATTAGCTAATTAGCTTTGTCTGTTAGTGCTCAAACCTTCAATAATAGATTAGTGCTTTTAAAAAACAAACCAAAACATATGCTTGCTTATAGGAAAATATATAGTGTTTGATTTCTTGCCAGTAAAAGCACTGCTTTCCTACACAGTTACCTGTAAGGATTTTTAAGTTCCTCTGTGATGTAATTGAGTTGATTCCTGGAAGGAAAAACATTCATAGAGTATTTCAGCAGTCAGGGGTTTAAATACGACTATTCTATGAGGTGAGGTTATTTCCTGTGTTATTGTTTTTCATCTTTTCAGTTTTAAAAAGGAAAAAAAAATAAAATCAATCTTTTAAGTGGGAAAACTGCAGGACAAAACCAATGTGAGCTTCTTCTCCAAAAGTCAGGGTCTTGATTCACAATCTCTTCCTGCATTATCTCTAGTGTCTCTAAGACTCTAAATAATGGATAAAATATCCCAGAATAATCAGACAAAATTTTGGCAGACATCTTAGATTTACAAAATTGCCTTTCAACTTCAAGCTTTGCAGTGTCTAAGTCTTGTCAAAAAAAAGCACGGGTATGCTGAGGGCAAAGAGAAAAGCAAGTCTGCTGCTGTGTCAGAGTGGCTCTGTAAGTCATTCTGCCTTTAGAGGACAGGCATGAAAACCTTTTTAAGAATTCAGATTTTACCCATCTGAATTATAATTTCCAAATACCCATTTTTGCTAGAGTGTGTAGACCAATTGAAACAAGGTTGTTATATTCATCCACTCTGAAAATCTGGAGTCAGTATTTACAGTTCAAAGGCAAATTTTCAGACGTTAGTGCCTGGTGGTCACATACACAAATAATTATTTAGGGATCAGCTTCTTTGCCCTCTTAAAAAGCCCATATGAATGCCTGAATTAACAGACTTACATGCCTGAGTTGAGACACTCAAGCTTGAAAACAGAACCTAAAAAAAGAATCTATTTAAAATAAATTCAGTTTCAAAAGCTTTTAAATGGGAATTGCTGCGTGGTAGATCAAGATTGTATTCTTATTTGCTTCCAAAGTACTGACCTATGTACAGACTTTTGCAGTTTGCACATTTAAGAATAACAATGGATTTGTGCCAACAGAGCTCTATGCCAACTGACATTCCCTAAGAAGAAAATCTGCAAGTTCAACCTTATCATTTCTGACACAATGTTCCTTTTTATGTTCTCCTGGACTAATCAAACACCATATTTCACAAGAAATGGAGTTTGATGGGGTAACCTGCAGGGGAAGCTGTTTTGTCTAACACAATGGGATTGAATGTGTTATATTCTCCTCATTACTGCAGTATCCAAGCACCTTCAGCAACAAAGCAGGAGTGGTAGTCCTTTTGGGATTTAATATATTTTCTTTCCCTAATAAATAGCAACTAAAAGAGCGAGAAGTTCTGGGGGGTTTTACCCAAACTAATGTTCTTTTTCCAGAATTCATCAAGACATTCTTAATAACAAGTCAGTTTCTAACTTCTTCAAGGAGTTTTACAGGGAGAGAGTAAACCAGTTAAAGGCTGTTAAACTGTAACTGTGAAGGTTAATAAAGATTTCTTACCATCCATCATATGCCCAGAGTCCATTATAAAATGCCAAACTGATAGAGCTAACAGAAATTTTACTGCCCTTGAAAGAATCTTTGAAGTTATCTGTTTTTCCTGCAAATAAGAGGAAGATTACTGATCAATGTTGAAATTAATTCTTGTAATGTCACCAGATGAAAAAACATTCCCACATGTCCCATGTTTTGAAACTTTTCACTTATAAAATTAATGAATACTCTTCTGTATTAATTGATCTGTAGTGTTGCATTTTGTACCCATCCCCTTCTCTGAAAGAAAATGCCATAATTTCCAAGAGATGCAGAACTAAAACCCTGAATGAAGAGATTCAGGGTTGTGCCTTATTTCTGTGTCATCACTTCTGTCAGTGGGGAATTTTTAATGATTGTAACAAAAGCTAAAATAATTTTTCCAAAAAACATATATTTTATTACCTTGTGCAAGGAGAACAATTCCACTTACAATAATGATTGTGACAATGATCATTTTAGCAGCTGTGAGAAAATTCTGGAGGTAACTTCCCAGCTTCACACTCAATGAATTCACAACTGTAATTACCACTAAAAAGAAATCAAATTATAATTTTTTGCACTGTTTGTCAGAATTTAAAAGAAAAGTTGCCCCTCCCCTTATTTACTGTACTGCTTTTCTGTCACACTTTTTGTCTATATTATATATAGGTTTTACTTACAGTGGATAATTTTTAAAATAGTGAGGAAAAATAGATTTATGAATTAGACTTTTATAGTACCTTTAATTAAAACATTTTGAAGTTGCACAGCTTTCTGATAAATAAAGAAATAGTATTTATACAGCCATTTTTTCTTCCTTTTCTGCTAGAGATAAGCATTCATTATATAGATGTATCAATCTTAAGGAGGAATAAAAAAACCTCAGACTAGGGAAAAAAACATTTTTAAACCCACCCTTTTAATGCTGTTTAATTAGTTCTTGTGGGAATAATAACTGTGTCTTAAAGATTTCTGGTGTCTTTGTGAAGAGGACCATAAGGAAGTTTCAGGGTACTGAAAGTGATGGGGCCAGACACAGCTCACTCTGCAGTGTTGGATCTGCTCTGTCTAAAAGCGTGGCTCTTACCAATAGCAGCTGCTGCCAGACACTTGATGACAGCTTGGGGTGGATCACAACCTGGATAAAAAGGAGCTGATGCATATTCTGCAAAGCTGAGACAGATGATTGCAAAGGAGCTGGGTTTTGTAACCAGTAAGCTGGTCCAAGAAAACAAAAACGCTGGAATTGGGCCAAATGCCTCCATGAGGTAAGGATATTCTCCCCCAGACTTTGTGATCATTGTACCAAGCTCAGCAAAACAAAGTGCACCTGAATAACAAGAAAAGCAGGTTTAGTTCATGCACTTTTGAACCTGGGACTGCTTGGAGAGATGATCACTTTTTAATAGGTAGAAAAGTGAAGGAAATTGATCTGTGCAGTGCACCATTACTCTCTGCATGTTCCTGTATATTTTACTGTATATGCCAAATAAAATTTTAATTACTTGTGAGCAATTGAAAGAAATGCCCTGAAATTATTCAGATGCAGCCTAAAAATTACTACCATTGATATTTTAGACTTCACAAAGCAGTACAAACAAACATTTTGATTTCATTTGATTTCTGTTTAAGAAATTAACACTATCACATATCACAAAATCATTTAAGTGAGAGCTGCACTGGCTGACATACCTAATGGAAGCTTGAAAAAACAGACTTTCTGCACAATTTTGAAATAAAATGTCTGCTGAGCTCAACATTAAAGTACAGTGATACTTCCTGTTCTATTGCTGTATGTGGCATGTTGGTTTTTCTTGTGTGCTGCCCCACTTGATACAATGCTCAAAAATTTCTTTGTTTTACTTCTTGAAATATTTTAAGGTACTTAGGACTAAATTTTCAGATAGCAGAATTAGAATTACAGAAGTAGAAAGCAAGCAGAAAGTACCTAGCTCACTACCAGTAAATTTCACATGTTGCCAGCTATTTAAATAGAAGACTATTATCTTTATTACAGTCAGTGGGTGAAGCAGGAAAAACTAAACCTTCCTTTCAAAATAGAGTGTGATTTACAATTTTAAAACTTAATTTGTCTTCTATAAACACCCCATTTTTAATTTATGGTTGGGTACTGCATATATAGAGCAGGATTTAGTAGATTTTGGTCTAGGTGCTATAAGCTAATTTGTGAAATGAGAGTAGTGTGCACAAAGAGCAGATATCAAGATTTAAGGCAAAGATTCAGATTCTTTGTTGAGTTTTTTACCTAATGTTGCCAGAACTCCACAGGCTGCCCAGATGGTTAAACAAGGACCCACAGCTTCAACATTGGCAAGAACTGATTTTGGAGAAACGAAGATACCTGAGCCAATAATTGTACCAACAATCATACAGATTCCACTAATGAGGCCCACCTTGAAGTAAAATGAGATATTTTTGTAAGCAATTTCTAGTAATTCACCAATTACTTCTCAGTGTCATAAAACTACAATAACTGTCATTACTGACTTATTTTTATTGGCTTTCAATATATAAGTTCTCTAAATAAATATATTAAACCATTCTGCAAAGATTCACTCTTCTTTCCAGGATCTCTATGTACCCTGTGGTGTGCTCCTGGAATTTTCAAAAGTACATCTGTTTGTGTTTTGCCTGCCTATTTCCTTTATTAAACTGAATTATGTCAGTCTCAAATATAACCTTGAATGGGTGAATTTGCCCTTTCCTCTCTGATTAAGCCATGACATTCTTTTACAAGCACTTGATGAATTCTGAATTTTATAAGATTCAGAAATTGTCTTTCATGGATGGAGTCCAGTTTTTGTTGTTGTTGTTGAGCAGCTGTTTTCCTCTCCTTGCTTTAAATATTTGTATATGGTGTTGATACTGCTAGGTGATAAGATCACGCTCTCCCAAATCTGTAGAGTCCTACAATATCACATGAAACCACTGAAACTGAGGCATGGGCTACTCGATATTTTCTGATAGCTATGGCTACTCTAATAACATCAGTATTTTTCCAGACTTGACACCAAACTAAAACCATGGATATCTTTCTAGAGGCTACTTAAATTAAGAGAAATGCCACTCCCTCCTGAGAGGAAGTGACAAGCTGTTTTCTAAAGCATCTGTAATTTTCTGGAGACAGATTTTCACTTCTCTTCAAGTACCAGTGCCTACTTCCTAGCTATGATCACTAACAAATGAGTTTCAGAATACTTTCAGAAACAATGAGCTGGACAACTCACTATTACTTCTGAAAAGTACAAGTGGAAAAAAAAGTTTATGAAATGCTTCAGCTGATCAACTTAGAATAAGTCTTCGAATTGTTTTTATATCTGGTAACTTCAGCGACATATTCTTGGGGGTTTAGTCTGTTCACATCAGAGCTATTTAACTTCAGTAACTAGCAGTTTCTGAAAATGCAAGCCAACCACATATTAGGATATTTTTGCTAAATTGGGACACAGTGGAGATTTTGTATGATGATGTATAAGCACAATTACCCCTCTGCCTCCCTCTGGCAGCCCCTGACACGCGGACCAAAGGGAAAAGAAAAAGCAAAACCTGCTTTTGTAGGTTCATCGTTTGGGGCTCATGACTCTGGATGGATTGTCTGTCCTCCCTTCCTTTGTCCTCTCCTTTTCTTCTCTTCAAGCTTTCTTCACCCATTTGTTTTCCTTGTTGAAATTTCTAAGGAAATAACGACAACATCTTACTCTTGATTGATTGGTTATGCTTATTATTATTATTGCTGATTATTATTATGATTATGCTGATGATTATTATTGCTTGATTATGCTGATACACGCGGGTACAAAATATGCAGGTAAATTTTACCAGAAAACAAACACATGCACACACTCACTCAAAGGAAAGGGACTTCCATGGAGGTACCTGCTCAGAGAGAAGCGATGGCAGCTTCACCTCCTCCTCCTCCTCCTCTGACTTGCTGGGGATTTTCCTTACCCACCTGGCAGGGAATGCCTGTGCCTTCTCACATTCAGCTTGCAGGATGTCCTCACTGCAGCGATCAAGCTTTTATAGCCAGTCCTTCCTTTGCACTACTCCAAAGGTCCAGACAGATTTTATCTTCCTCCCAAAAGCTGGTTTTCTTCTTATCTAGGGGACCTTCTTTCCATTCTTCACTAAATCAGGCCTCGCCTCAGTTCCTTGGAGATGGAAGCATCTGCTAAACAGAGTGTGGGCTCCTAGAATTATCTGTTAGCAGCTCTTTGCCTCAGAAAGGGTCACCGGGCTTCTCTGTGTTGATTCAGGGTGAATGTCTTCCACTCAATGTTTTGTCCTTTTTAGAACTGGAATGTAAAGAGTTTGTTTTCAAATTTAAATTTAGATTTAAGGATTTTTCTGGTGAGGATTTTGCTGTTTCCCCCAGTACTGGTCTAAAATACAATCTGCGACAGTGAAGGAAATTGATCGAGTTAGGTCCTGAGTCTCCAAAGCAGATTCAGCCAAAAGTCTCTTCTCTCCTAAGACTCTACAACTACAATTACTTGAATTTGAGTGCTGAAGATCCTTATGCTTTTATACAGATGGCAGCTCTGGAAAGCATCATGTTTAGGAAACATAAGTTGGGAGTTTTTTTGTAAATTAAGTAGTAACTGGCTATAAAACCTGCAGCATTTTAAATTGACAGAACACCTACTTATGTCACTGTTGTTGGTCTTCAGAAACATTTAAGCTATAAAGACATCGTTTACATTCTGAATTATAGATTTTTAAAATAATCATAATGAATCTAACTTTTACGATCAAACCTATGAAGGAAAACTGCACACATGAAGAATGCAGGGCTTGGTGGCTGAACTTCATTAAGTTTACCTTCTGAATTACAGATTTTTAAAATAATCATAATTAATCTAACTTTTACGATTAAACCTATGAAGGAAAACTGCACACATAAGAATGCAGGGCTTGGTGGCTGAACTTCATTTTAGCTTTGTGCCCAGCATCTCTCTTTTAAAGCCATGTATTTACACTGCTCCAATCATTACCTTTAGCAATTCTTGCTTTCACTTACCTTGTTTATTTAAATTTGTTTGGTGTTAATCAGGCCCGGGAATCCTTGCCAAGTGTATTTCTCCTGTTAGATTTCCCAGCCAGTCACAAGCAAGGCATGTCCATGTCTGAAAGCAGAATATGAGGGAGCAGCAGCCTAAGTACAGAGGTTATAAAAGGTAATCATTAAACCCATTCTCTGCCAAGAAGTTTTGAGTTAGGGACCACAGGTGAACTGATAGTCCAATTAGTTTATCTTTAAAAACAAGAAAATGTTTTTTTCAGCTTTGTTCCATTTGTGAGAATGTTTGTCAAGGCCTAAGTAGTGTATCACACAGTGAGAGTGACCCATAATTTGGACAGAGTATTTTGATACTCTTTATAGCAAGCAGTTGCTAATTTAGAAATGCTTTGGCAAGATAACTTTTAAGTAATTGTCACATTATGGGTGCATTAAAACCATGTGCCCCGATGTTATTTGAAGCCTATTAAAAATAGTTGATGTCTGTATCTTGAGAAGGTAGAGAAGCATAAGCAAAAATATTTCCTTTGTTTTTCATTAACTTGAGGCAGCTGAGTGGGCAGCTGGTGTTCCCTTTGCTTGCAGCTACAAATATTTTCCATTTTTTGTAAAAATTTAAAGATCTTGCTTCAGTGAAAAATGCCATTCTGTTTCTATGCAGTTGTGTATCCAGGGGGAAAAAAAAAGTATTATTATCCTGAATTCTGTAATAAGGTAACTGCTTTCATTTGAGTTAGTCATCCCTGAAACACTTGCAAAAAGTCCCTTAATCATGTTAATCACTTAATTATTTTTAGCAGTGCAGTTGTACAGCTCCTTTGCTTTATGACACTCCAACCAGTAAGTCCTGACCATCCTCCTCTAAATGAGTTTGTCAATAAATACCTACTGCTAAAAGATGTTCAGGAACTGGCTCCTGATGTTAACATTTAACATTTGTTGCCTCGTTGAGATAATGGCTCATAAACATGCAGTACAGGGCTGGAAATTAAAACCAAATTGTTGGGCCTGAGTATCAGCACGTTTGGACAATTTTTCTCCTCCCGTTTTGACAAACTTATTAAGCATGCAGGATTGATCAACAGGAATTCCCTCCGCAATGATGATGTAAATCTGTGACTAAAAAAGGACTCTTCAGAACATGTGAAGCACTTGTTAGTTTATATTTGCCATGCTTTCTGGTGCTTGAGCCAGACTGCACTGGGAATGTTTTTCTCCAAGACTGAGGTTGCAAAGTAATGGTGGTACAGAAAAAATAATCAAAACTCTACTTTTTTAGTCACTGGCTTTTTTGTCTCTTTGTTTTTCTTGTTTAATTATCACAGAAATAGGGTTAAGATACAAGAGAAGCTCTTCCATCTTAATTAACTTCTTATTGAAAAATTACCAGAGTAAGAATGGCCAGACAAAACTTTGGGTTTTTCTTCTTTCCTACAGATAAAGAGAATAAAACATGTTAAAATTATAGTCATGCTACTATGAAAAGGCAGGTATGAACATTTTCTTCCTTTTAAGGAAAGTTTTACAAGGACTTTTTAAATATTTTTCATGGTAATTGTAATGTATAACAAAATTAACCAATGTTTTCATATCTTTCAATTTCACATTTCCCAATTTTATTTGGGATCAGATATTATGTAATGTATCTCTGTGTTCCTTATGCTGACTATTTTGAAATTAAGGTTTATAATTTCAGGTCATACCTGTGTTGTTCCTGAAATGCCACAGAGACTATTGACAGAGCTAATGTGAAAAGACAAAAAAGAAGGGGAGGTCATATTTGGGGCTAACATTGTCCCTTGAAATGAAGCAGGCACATCTTTCACATCATCTCTACCTGGAACTTACAGACCAACAAAAACCCAAAAAACCCAATGTTATTTTGATGAAAAGACAATGGGATATGTAATGTTTAATGTTCTGTTAAATAAAGTTTTGCCGAGGAATTTTTCTTAGCTTTGGCGTCATCTTTGATGAATTTGTGTAGATGCATGTGTCAGTTGTCTTTTCTTTCTCCTTCAGATCTGTTTTCCATTCTGTTTCTTCGGATCCCATAAAAGCAGCATTGAAAATATGTAGTTTGAGTTTTTGCCTGAGCAGCTGCTTTCTTAGTCAGCCTGGAATAGTCAGTCTGGAGAGATCCCACTGTTCAATTGGTGCCTTAGGTCTCTGCAGTGATTTCACCTTAACCAATCTGTGTTTCTTTATAAAAATTGAAGTATCTTCATTTATTGTCTAGTTTTGTTTTAGGGGTTGCTTTTCTTGGGATGCTGTAAATCCATTAAAATATTTTTAATTTTACCAGCAATCCTCTTTTTCCTCAGCCACTGAAGGGAAAAATAAACATTGATTTCAAGGATTCTAATATTATTTTCTTCATAGACAAGAGAAATGACATTTTACAGCCATGGGAAAAGAATCCTTCCCTCTCAAATAGGTACACAAATAGATGAAGGCATGAATGAGTTCAAATTCCAAGGCATTTTGAGGCAAACACTTTGAGGGCTGGTCCTATTTAAGCACTGTAGTTTGAACCTTTTCAAAATGCCATTTACCAATTAAATCGTAAAAAGTAATTTTGAACTTTAATTCAGGAAATAGCAAGGGGACAGTATATAAATACACCTTTTATTATCATTACTTACTAAAATGAAGGTTAATGTTTGTTAGGGTTGGTATTTATTGCTTGCAGTGATGCATGTTCTGCTTTGATCAATACTAAAGGATAAGGATCATCCTAACTTGCAGTTTGTAATTGTAGCTTAGCAGTATCTCAGGGTGAATACTTTCCATTCCAACCTTCCTGCTTCCAGGTTATTGAATTTTAATGAGGACCAGTGTGTTTCCCTGCATTTGGTCTCCTTTGACTCTGACCATTAATAGATGTGTTCTAAGATTTGATCTCAGTCATCCTTTAAATAACTTTTTTTTTTCCCTAAGTAACTGCAGCTATGCTGCAAGTGGAATATAAAGAAATTATATGATTTAACAGCTGTGGTGATGCTGGGTTATGCCACTGGTTTGCAAGATCTTTGCATCTTGTGGAGGTCAGTAGGAAATATTAGGTGACTGTAGTTCTTAACAGAACTACTTAATAGACTACAACTCTTAACAGAATATTTGGGGTTTAAATACCTGTATTTTTCCCCTACTTAGTTCTTGGTTCCAGTGGAATTGGTTTTTCTTCTGTAACAAATAAGGCTTTTGAAAATATATTCAGGTCTGCTAAAGGTTTTGTACTAGAACTGCCCAAATAGTGCAGAGTCTTTAGTCCAATGAGATATTTATTTTGTATCAGGTATTTTTTAAGCAGAGCTGTTTAGAGACTGTCAATAAACTTGTAAATGCTGGGTGTGTCATTCTATCCAAAACGTCACCAAAAAAAAAATCAAGAAGTCTCTTCCTTAGGATGTTCTAAAGGAATTTTGATGGCCTCTGGAGAAAATCAGCTTTAGTATGCCACACTAGTTTTTAACAGTGCTTCAAACTCTGATCAGGATCAATGATTTCTCTGATAAACATCCAACTTCTCATGTTTTTTTATTTAAAAACAAAGCCTGACTTTGATCTCCTTTTTGAGTCCAAAACTCAGGTTGCATTCCACTGGCCTTCCACCAAGGAGGGGTTCCCAGTTAACACTGGTTTTGGAAGACAGATCTGTCCTGTGCCCACCTCTAGCTGAGGAAAGGAGCACTGAGTACTGAAGCACTCCACTGAGGTCATGATGTTCTGTGCTACTCTTGAAGTCTCATTTTTAATTTTGTATTTACTGAAACCAAATACTTCAGGTATAAAACAATTCTAATAGCTAAAATATATTCCTTTCTATATTTCATGTCTGAATATGTGGTTATAGGGGTATGTTGAAATAAATTTAGTACAGAAGAAAATAGTTCAGGACTAAAAAAGTCTGGAGAGCTCACTCCCTGAGAAACCACATTTTTAAACTCAAAGAAGCCTTCAAAGTGCTTCTGCTTTTCTAGATCCAAGCTGATTGACAGCATGGAGTTTTTAGCATACTTATTTGCAGTAGATTTGCAGAGAAGGATCAGTGCTGAGAACTCTCCTAAATGGAAGAGCCTTGCCTGCCCAAGGAAGGACTTGCAGTCCCAAGGGAAAAGCTCTCAGAGCTCCTGATGCCAGGTGCCAGGATAGTGGAATGGATTTTTCATGGTGAAAAAGTCTTAGGAGGTTCTCTCTTCTGAGATGGAGAAATGCAATCTCCCGGCCTGAAAAGCAGCTTTTCTTTCTGGCTTGGAAATAGAGGTAGGAGAAAAGAAAACACCTGTGTTATGAATAGAAAGTTGTATTTTTTTTAAGTTTCAGAGTTAAAAAAAATACAAATTTCTATTCATAACACCTGGGTTTAAATGGCTTATAATGGTCAGGGGAATTTTTTTAGAAAGTGGAAATAAAGATAAGGTAAGCACACCTTATCAAAGCTCTGTCAGTTCACATAACACGGGTACAGACTTACCTTGGTGTGACGGAGTGTCAGACTCTCCCTGCTGTTTACACAACCGAAACACAGAGTGTGAAGGGCTCTGTCCTGGCTGGCAGAGGGGAGGGAAAAGTAACGCCACTCTTTTAGCTGTAGCTGGCACTGGAACCACTGGGAATTACTCCTGGCAGGAAAAGTAATCCACAAACATTAGAGGTTTATGTCTAAAAGGTAGACAGAGGAGTCCTTTTCACTTTATTCAAATAAAAGGAGAGGCCATGGGGCGTTGCCCTGGGGTCTCTCACATTTTAAGAGGATGCAGCCTCCCTTTTATCCCAATTTCCCGGCCACATTTTCCTCTTTTCCCATTGGCTGAGGTGCCTGGGAGGTCCAGACTTCCCCAAACACCTGATTCCTAGGCCTGCCTTTAATGTATCATCCCCCACCTTTGTCTTTTCCTTGTGCCAATCAATGGAATTCCTTATGGAATTTATGGTTCTTCCCGTTGTTTCTATCACCTCTCAGTATCCAGTTTTATTTATCAGCAGACCTGCAGTTTGTGAAGACAAATCTCTCTCATTCCATTCATCAGTCAGTAAAATCCTTCCCATTGTTTCCTTTATCTCTCAGTATCTAGCTCCATTTACCAGCAGATCCACAGTTCGTTTGTAAAAACAAGTCTCTCATTCCTTTCACTCTGAATTCTCCTGTGGTTTTGGTTTCTAAAAGGTGATAGCAATGTTTGCTTTTTGAATATCTAATCACATTATTTTTTCCAAAATATGGCAAAATTATGTTCAGTTTTTATGGACAGAATGTGCTCTGTAAATTCCTGAATGAAACTTGAATGTGACTACAGTTCCACAAATCCTGAATTTTCTCCTTTTCAAGGTAGGAATGGAAGAATGTTTTTATGTTTTGTTGTGAAAGGAAGCTGAAACTACTTCGTGGTTTCCATTTACCAACTGGAAGATCTGGAATATTCTGTAACTGGAGCGACATAACAGAGTCAGGATGCTCTGTCAGCTGTGGTCAGGGGCAAATAGCAAGTTTCTGTTGTCAGGTGGGTAATAGAAAAAGGATAAATTGGCATGGGTAGAGTTATTGTACTAGACTAAAACAGTTAATTTCTTAGTGTTGTGTCATGTAAATTTAGCATAACATCTGTGAAACAAGGAAAAGCTATTTTAAAATTCTTAAGTTACTCACCTTTAACAAAACATCAGCTGGCAGAAGTGGCCCAGTAAATCCTCCTATAAAGGCATTTTTAGTTATCCTGGCTTTTCTGTAGTGTGCTGGAAACTATGCCAAGCATGGGCAAGAAATGAGAACAAGTGTGCCACCTTCGTAAGACACAGCAGTTAGAACCACAAAAAGCTTTTGTGGCTCTTCACTTATCCTGTATAGAAGACATCCTAAAGCTTTGAATTTGAATTTTGAAGGTTTGTGACCATCAGGCAGGGTTCCAGTGCCCTGGAAGGTGTGAAGTGATCTCTAAGCAAATCATGCCAGCTGGAGAGGAGGCAGCAGACCTTTGGCTGATTGCTGCAGGGGTTTATTGTAAAGGTTTACAATATCCATATCGTGTCCACAGAGTACACTGGAGTTCAGGTTACAAGTGCTCCAGGAACGTGACAGGAGCTCTGCAGCCTCTGCCAGGCTCAGCATTTTGGGTTTCTCAAGGTGGTTGTACGGATCAGATTGTGCTCCTGTTATTCTCTTCTGTGAACTCAATCTCATTCCTGAGTGTGGTTCAAGGATTGCTGTCAGAGGTGACAATGTAATATTGGCTTTCACATTCATAGACTAGCTTTTTGTATCACAAGTATTTTGATATGGTACAATTTATACTTACTTTTAACTGCTTTGGTATAGTATAAGCTGCCAGTTTATATATGCACTGTATAGTTTATATGAATAGTAGTGTGATAAATGTAATGTATCACAGGCTTTAGCAAAATGTTAAAATAGAGACTAAAATACTTCTATGTAACTAACTCGGAGAATGGTGTAAAGCAATTATTTTGTTTCTTACACCTGTGGTTTGGACTCTCCACGTGATAACAGTGACAGAAATCAAAGCACGAGCACCCGGGAAGGATTTATCCACTCCTCGAAATCAGGGAGTGTGAAACAACAGGAGAGAACTAGAGGAAGAAACAAAGCATATTGACCCAATTTACAGAATGTCCTGCAGACAAGTCAGAGGTTAAAACCAAACAAGAGAGTTTCTGGAACGGCAAAAACTCAAAGGAATGTTTGAATAATGTATAAATGTATAAATCATGAATATGCATGTACCCCCAGCAACCTAGCAGTATATAGAGAACGATGTTTGAATTGACCCTGTGCTCTTTGGCCGTTCACCAAAAGCTCCCCAGAGCTGGATATTTGTCCTTTGTTTTATCCCTTATTGAACTTAAAATTCTAAAAAGTGAACTTTGCTTTTCACAGTTACTAAAAGTAATTTATTTCCATTATTGACGTTAACAGAAAAATGACGAATAATTACAAGTTGGTTTTTTTTCTTCTTCCTTACTTTTCCCTCATATTCTGGGTCTGTTTTTTTTCAGTGAATTTTTCTCCCATCTGCTACCTGGGAGCAGGCCCGAGGCAAACGGGGCAGTTAGGAAACAAAAGATGTAGTGTGACAAGATGGGTGTGACATTCCATTGAAATAGTCCTGGCTGGGTGGATTGGGGGTGACACCGAGAGAAAAAAGGTGCTGGGTTTTGATTGACCCTGTTTGTATGCACATGTGTTTGTGTTTATATATGTGTGTGTATATTTATCTATTTATTTATTTATATTTATATAAATATATATGTTGGGATGGGGGTGTGTGTGTGTGTTTATGTATATATATATATATATATAGACCCTGTTTGTATGCACATGTGTTTGTGTATATATATGTGTGTGTATATTTATCTATCGATCTATTTATTTATTATATATATATATATATGTTGGGATGGGGGGTGGGTGGTGTTTATGTATATATATATGTCTATATATTTATACACACACACACATATTTTTGTGTGTGTATATATATATGTATATATACACATATATACATAAAGAACTGTTATTCAATTTCCCATATCTTTGCCTAAAACCCTGTATTTTCAAAGTTATAATAATTTGGAGAGAAGGGGGTCATATTCCCCATTCCAGGAAGGTTCCCACATTCCTTGGCAGAGACCTTTCTTTTAAAGCAATACAAGACACTAGTTTGAAATGTATAACTCCCAGAGGCTCCCTCCAAAGGTGACACTACAGTCCATGTCAGCAGATTAGGAGTTTGCTTATCCTTTTAGCAGTATGTCAGCTTTGTATGTAGCAGCAAGGAGTGGAGAAAACCAAACTGGTCAGTGGCTGGTACTGAGCAATACTATTTGATGGCTTTGATGTAGCTGCACAGTGCATAAACAACAGAACTCTGCTCTTGGGGATTGCTGTCACCCTGACCCTGCTTTCATCTTAAACATGAATTGAAACCACAAACATTTTCAGAAGTAGGAGGAATTCAGCTCTTCTTCAAACTGCATCTATAAAGTTTTCATTTTCAGGGAAGTCAACCTCACACAGGCTGTGATCTGTATGAATGGAGAGTACAGAATCCCAGAATCACTAAGGTGGGAAAAGGCCTCCAAAATCCAACCTTTGACCAAACACTGTGTTGTCAACCAAACCAGAGCCCTGAGTGCCATGTCCAGTTCCTTCAGCACCCCCAGGGATGGGCACTGCCAAGCTCCCTGGGCAGCCCCTGCCAAGGCCTGAGCAGCCTTTCCATGGGGAAATTCCTGCTGGAGCCCACCCTGAGGCTGCCCTGGCCCAGCCTGAGGCCGTTCCCTCTGCTCCTGTGCCTGTTCCTGGGAGCACAGCCCGACCCCCGGCTGTCCCCTCCTGGCAGGGAGTTGTGCAGAGCCAGAAGGGCCCCCCGAGCCTCCATGTCTCCAGGCTGAGCCCCTTCCCGGCTGCCTCAGCTGCTCCTCACAGCACTTTCTCTCTCGACCCTTCCCCAGTTCCTGCCCTGCTCTGCACAGGCTCCACACCAGAACGTCTCTCCACAATGTCTCTCTTGCTGTGAGGGGCCCAGAGCTGGACACAGCACTCGTGGTGTGGCCCCACCAGTGCCCAGCACAGGGGACAATCACTGCCCTGGCCCAGCTGCACTGTTTTTGATACAAGCCAGGTGCCACTGCCCCCCTGGGCACTCTGGGCTCAGGTTCAGCTGCTGTAGATCAGATCCCAGCCACTCTTCCCCCAGCCCGTAGCACTGGGTGGGTTGGTCACCCAAAGACAGCAGCTGGCACTGCACCTGAGCCTCAGCCCATGGATCCAGCCTGCCCAGATCCCTCTGCAGAGCCTTCCTGCCCTCCTGCAGATCCACACTCCCACCCAGCTGGGTGCTGCCTTCCACATGACTGAGGGTACACTGGATCCTCTCATCAAAATAAAGGATGCTTGGAGCAGGATGCTCTGCCCTGGAATGTGGTCAGCAACTCAGACAATGCCTATTTACAAAGCTATCACTGGTGGGTTGAGAGGGGCTCTTGTGCTGCTTTTGCTGTTGAATTAAGCATTACACATCAATCCCAAACTGGATATTAATTAGCAGACAAGCTGCTAAGGCACCTGAACATGTATGACTGGTAATCAATCACTTTTCACTATAAAATTCAGTCCCACTTCCAAATGGCAGGTTCTTCTAACATATCTAACACACTTCTTGAAGTGTGTATGGAGATTCCTCCTTTGGATGGAGACATCCCTCAAAATTACTCCTCAAGACTGAGTGAACAGGATTTGCCCCAAGCCTGGGTGAGTTACATCAATCTCTACTTAATAATTTGGTTTTTTACTAGCTTTGATACAAAGCTTTTTTTTTGGTTGTTTTTGCTTTACTGTGAGTGCTTTGATAACGTGCACTATCCTATCCTATCCTATCCTATCCTATCCTATCCTATCCTATCCCAAGCCTGGGTGAGTTGTATGGGTCAGTTACATCAATCTCTACTCAATAATTTGGTTTTTTGATAGCTTTGATACAAAGCTTTTTGGTTTTTTGCTTTACTGTGACTGCTTTGATAAAGTACACTATCCTATCCTATCCTATCCTATCCTAGTAGTTTTAGCTTTTATACTATGCAGTAATTAATTCTGATATTAGATCCTTTGCCTAATAATTTATCAAAATAAATAATTATTTTATATAAATATATCTAATTTGCCATCCTAAATTCTGCAGGACAAGGTTGTACAAATGTTCAATCACACCTCTGGGATTCCATAGACTTAAGTTTGTATGTACATGTATATATAGATACATACAACTTGAGTTGCTGACAGTTTGGGACTAAGAGTGGATCCAGCTGCCCCCAGGCCCCTCTCTGGGGAGTTTAGGCAGCCCAGGGTCCTTTCTGCACCTACTGGGAGCTTCTCTAATAAACTTTATCTGAAGTTTCCACTCCCCCCATGATGATATTAAGCAGGACTGGCCCCAATAGTGAGCCTTAGAGAACCCCACTAATTACCAGCTGCTCACTGGATTTAACTCCATTCACCACCTTGGCCCAGCCTCCATCCAGTTTCTATCCAAGGGAAGATGTCCAAGCCATGAGCTGCCAGCTTCTCCAGCAGAATGTTTTGAGGGACAGTATCCAAAGCCTTGCTGAAGCCTTGGCAGTGGCTATCACATCCACAACCTTTCCCTCACCTAAGAGGTGGCTCTCTGGTCATAAAAGGAGATGAGGTGTGCCAAGCAGGACCTGTCTTCCCTAAATCCATGCTGATCCCTTGCTTGTCCTGTACGTGCCATGTGATGGTAATAAGATTTATGACAGTGTCATAAATCATTAAATGGTCTTAGGACTAAAGCCCTCAGCTTCCAGAACGCTGAGTTGTTTACAACAGGACACACTTAGGAGATATGAACATCATCTAGGCTGAAAAAATGAGGGCAGGAAAAAATGAGAGCTATAAAAAATGCTATAAAAAAATGAGAGCAGGAAAATGCATGTGAAATCAGTCAAGGGCTGTAATACCAAGATAGTATCTGATCTCCTGTGATCTTAGCACCTTTGCTAATCATTTTTTTGATTGCAAGAGATGTTGTGCTTATACTTAGATTAAAAAGCACTCACCGTGTTACACCTGCACTGATCCAATGCCAGCTGTACTCAGTAAAACCCTTCTGCCATCTCTTGCAAAAAGCTGTTCAGCTGATTGTACTGAGGTGACAGTTCCACCCACCTGCCTTCAGCTGAGAAAAAAATAATGGGAGCAAATAATGTGAAAGAGCAAACAACATCGTGTACTTTACTCTAGCAAATGCTTCTAAAGAAATCTAAATGTATTATCTCACACAGTATTAGATACAGCTGCAGCTGAACCCTAATTAACTACCTGCATCTGGTTATCTTTCCTCCACAGAGTGAAAGGTGACTTACAGAATCACAGAATATCCTGAGCTGGAAGGAACCCACAAGGATCACTGAGCTCAGTTCCTGGCCCTGCACAAACACCCTTTGAGCTCCTCCTTCTAGACAGCTTTTGAGATATTGAATTTTGGTTTGATTAGGCAGTGATATTGGCTGCTAGGTAATTTAGCTCCTAAAATTATCAACTTCGTTTTAGCAGGACTTTTTTGTTGTTTTTTGTTTTTCCTTTATGCTTAAATGTTGCATGTTTTAATAAAAAACGTGTTTTCTTTTTTTTTCAAAAGAATATTTATTTATGTAATGCTAGTCTTTTCATGTTTTTTTTTCTAGTCCTAAAATCAATGGTCAGCAATAAGCATTATATTGTGTACTGTCTGTACATAGAAATATACTAAAACCAAGTTACAAAACTTAATGCAAGATGAAAAACATACAGAGCATAAGATTTATGTTTCATCTGAAAGAGATTTACAGGAAAACAAATTATTTCTGCTGTTAAAAAAAGAGAGAATCAAATTGGAAGGAACTGGAGGGAAGCACGTTTCATCCGAAAGAGATTTACAAGAAAACCAATTATTTCAGCTGTTAAAAAAAAGAGAGAATCAAATTGGAAGGAACTGGAGGGAAGCACCTGCCTAATAATCAATTCTATTTGTACAACACTTGGCACACCTGCAAATGGGTTTACTTTTGCTGATCTGAAACAATTCCAGTATTTTACTCTCCAAGTATGTCAAATGGGTTCATGTGTATTTAAAATATATTCATATGTATTTAAAACAGCCTATAACAGGATTTTTGTAGTGCCAAAAAAGTGTCCCTGAGCCACAGGACTTTTTCATCCATGGGACATAACTTTTTCTGTTTTCTTCCTGTGGAAACTGAGTATGAAGAATCACCCAGGGGTTTGATTAAATGGTAGTCCATTTAAAGTTTAACAATGTTAGTTCATTTAAAAGTCATTTTAATGATATGCAAATGATAAAGTAAGTGTAGCATTTCTGAACAAAGCCTCGTTCCTGAACGCTTTTTCATCCATGGGACATTACTTTTTCTCAGTTTTCTTCCTGTGGAAACTGAGTATGAAGAATCACCCAGGGGTTTGACTAAATGGTAGTCCATTTAAAGTTTAACAATGTTAGTTCATTTAAAAGTAATTTTAATGATATGCAAATGATAAAGTGTAGCATTTCTGAACAAAGCCTTAAGAGTGTCACTGTCAAGGTGCTGCCCTTTGAACCATGTATTTAAAGCTACTCTAAAACGAGAGCTATGAAAATGGGCAGCAGGTTGGCAAAAGTGCAGTTCTGAGACACTCCCAGGCCATTTCAGTGGAAGAACAGTTAGGCCAACACTGAGAGTTTTGAAAGTCTTGCTTCTGCTTCTAAGGAATTACCAATACAATAGCTTTTCCTTGTGAAAGCTGCTTATTTTTACAAACTCATAAAACATACTCAAAAGGGCAATTAAAATCAGATGAGGATAACATTGTAAAGATTAAATCAGTTCTGAGATTGTATTTACATATTAAGAGATGCTTAAATTAAAAAATATGACATGAAAGACTTAATTTTCCAAACCTGCCTTTAAAAAGGTGAAAAGCTGTGGGTATGGCCATGTTCCCTGCTCTTCCAGAGTCTGCACACCTGCAGACTGGAGCTTCTGTGGAAACCAGAGGAGTGTGTCTGCCTGTCTAACTTACCTGAGGTATTTCAGACCTGACATTTCAAATTAGTTTTTTTTTCAAATTCAAGGAACATAGGGGACAGGACTGGTTTAGTGATAGACCATCCCCATAACAGTTTCACATATTAATGAAGTTATTTAAGACTCTGCTTAAAAAGTTTCTGGTTGTTGAGGCATGGAGTCCTAAAATAATCAAGTTGAAAAAGCCAGGAGAGTGAAAGGATTCAAAGGTGTAGTTCTTGTTAAGTCTTTGGGCAGAGACCAAACAGATAGTGTGCTGTTATAAAGTAGTTCTGTTAATTAGTGTCTTAAAGACTGGCAGGCTGAAGTAGTATCTTGATGAACTGGTAAGGCTGTTGCACTCTGTTATTCCTGTTAAAGGGAAGTAATTAAAGCACATCCTAACATCTTGCCTGCATATATATGACTTAGCTACTCTGGTGGTTTCTACAATCAGGGCAGTATCTGAGTGCACTGAGGTTCTGCCAGTGCTCTGAAAGTCTGTAGATTTTTCAGCTTTGCACTGGACTGCAGAACCTGGCTTTGAAAGCTGTACATGCCTGTCCCTGGCCATCATGGTGTGAGAGGAAGTGCTGTCCCCACCCTCTCCTGAATAAAGCCATTCTGTTTTGTACACCTGCCCGTCCCTGGCCATCATGTGTGAGAGGAAGTGCTGTCCCCACCCTCTCCTGAATAAAGCCATTCTGTTGAGTCACAGCCTTACCCTGAAGAAAACGTTGCAGGAACCTTTCCAGACACTAACATTATGCATTTCTTTTAGTATTTTAACTGGTTTTCTGCTCTTTTTGTTAACTTTGATCAAAGCAAATTAAATTTGTCATTATTTCTAATACTACACAACTATAATAATTACATGTTTTTTGTATTGTTACAGTTTTCTGCTACCATTTGTGTTTTGTTATGAAAATGAAGCAAAACCAAGAAGCTGATCCAGCAGGTTATACATAAATCCAAAATAAAGTCATATCACAGTAATACATACTACTACAAAGTTGATGTGCAATATTGTGAAAAATCAACAAATCTGAAAGCTAAGACAAATACAGGTCAATAATCTAAAGGCATATCCAATAAGCACTGCTTCAGAGAATACTCTGGGTGGCTTTTGAAACCACTGAGTCTGGAGCAGGATGAAAAAAACAATCTGGAGGAGAGCTGCATCCTGTGCTGGCAGCTCGTCCCCTTGGCAAACCCCTGGCAGGGATCCTGTAAATCTACACACTGGAAGTTGTGCATTCAGGCACCAGCAGCTGTCATGAGGATGTTTTGGTCTTGTCTGCTCCACAGTCAATGTTTCTGTCCTTGAGACATCAAGATTTTTGGCACACCATCTAGCATAAGGACATCTTTGCATCTTAGGAAGTCAAGTTGCTTCCTCGTGAGAAAAAGTACAAGTTACATTTTCTTTTCAGCTTGGATCATACTCCATCTGGCATTTTAGGGAGAATTTACTGAAACTTGTCCTTTTAATTCTAACAAGCACTGTCTTGCTGCTTGCTTGTTTTGTGGCATGGCATGTGTCTGCTGAACATCAAGCTTTTCCAGCTGCTTATCCTGTTAACTACTACCTTGTCTTTATATGCTTACTTGAAGTTGCACCACATTTTGTCTTAAGAATGAATAGCCTTTTCTTCAAATAGCAAAGTAATATTTTAGGCTAGATTTACATTATTCACAGTACAAGTAGAGAATATGCTGTTGTCATTTTCTTGACCTTAAAAATACACTAATATTGAAGACAGCAAACATTCCATTACACTTTGTGTTGCTGAAAAGTCAAATTCAGGCACCAAGTTTTCTTTCTTGAATGAGGTGCAGATTCTTATCACTGACATTCTTGCTGGACTTCATTTTCAGTAGGGGATGAAGTTTTCACATCACAATAGCTAAAATCATGTCCATAAACTAGGTCTTTCTGAGAGTGTGGTTCATGAACTGTGACAGCACTCCATGACTTGTTCTTCCTCAGGGATTTCTGTAAGAGTTCTCTCATTCTCCTGTTTTCTTTGGCTGTGGATTCCCACATGATTTCAAGTTCCCCTTCTGTTTTCCTAGGGAAAAAATGATGAGAAATCCTAACTTTAACAATGTTTCAGCAGTACAAAACTATAGCAGGTGGATAAGTAAATTAGAAATGGCCTGTATTTAGGTGCTTGAGATTGCCTGATTGAAATCCATTCATTTTTTTGCTTTTGAAAAAGCTCATTACATGTAATGCTAAATAGAATAGGACCAGAAAACCACCCATTATGTAACAAGTTGGATGAAGTCTGCACACAGAGCAGTGCACGAGACCCAAATACTGTGACTACCCCTCCCTGGTGAGCACAGCTCTGCTCCCCACACTGCACTGCCCCTTCTCCCTGCCCAGAGCACTGTGCTCACCCTCTGAGCCCCAAGGGTCTGATCAGTCAGACTCTGTGCTCAGCTAGAGCATCTTTGTGGGAGCCAAACAAAAGTGGTATCAAGTTAGAAGGCAGACAAAGCCCAAGAGCTTGGGTTTCCTTTGACTCCTACTGTATGTCAAAATACAAAACAATAAGGAAATTAAGATCAGTTGAAATGGAAAGCACAGCTGATGCATGGAAAATGAGCACCCATTTTAATACAGAACCAGAGGACACATTCTCAAGCTGTGTCAAGGGAAATAGAGGTTGGATATCAGGAAAAAGTTTTTCGTGGAAAGGGTGATAAAGTTCTGGAATGGCTGCCCAGGGAGGTGGTGCAGTCACCATCCCTGGGTGTGTTTAACAAAGCCTGGATGTGGCACTGGGTGCCAGGGTTTAGTTGGGGTGTTGGGGCTGGGCTGGACGCCATGATCTTGAAGGTCTCTTCCAACCTGGTCATTCTGTGATTCTGTGAATCTGAACTCTTGTGATTCTGTGAATCTGAACTCTTCTTGGAGGACTAATTTTTAAACGGAGCTGAGAGATGCAGAGCCAGAGATGCTAACTGAGCTGGCTTTGGGATGAGCAGTCAGAGCACACTGCTGCCAGGAAAGGGCAGTGCTGCACACACAGCATGCTGCAGTGCCAGGTGAGGCTCTGCAGTGTGGCACAACTACAGTGCCACAATTACACACTTGCAGTGTGGTACTGCTTCATATTCAGCTGTTTTGCAGGTCAGCATCTGAGAAGAAGCAGCAGCATCCCAAGTGTAGGGGGATTTTGTTTGAAAATTTAGATCTGATTGAAATTTAAAAATGCACTCAGCAGAACTGGTTGGGGAGAGGGTGTCTTCTTGCCAGTCACAACCCCCCTTCCCTTAAGGAATTTGGATTACAGTGCAGCTTGGTTACTACAGCTGCTGATGCTCTGTACATCTTTCTCAACACCAACATTTCCTTGTCTCTACAGCTGGTTTGCCTCTTGAAACACAAGTCTTTGCCACTGGGCATGTAAAACTAGATACATGCTCAGTTTAGATACATGTGCTGTTTCCAGATGCCTTTAGACAAAAGACATTAAGTTAATTTCTTATTAATGTAGGCTATTATTAATGAAATAAGTAAAAATAAAAATCTAATTCAACCCTTAACCTAGCCAAAATGTAGGATTTTATAACTTGTTGAGAGTAAGCAAAATGCCAGTGCCCCACTGATGTTTGAGGATGAAAAAATTACTAGAAGTAGGTTCTGAAAGATTCTTCTTTAAAAAAGACATGCCCTCATTGACCTAAATTCATTCAGCCTTAAATCTCAGAATCTTATTTGGGCTGGCTCTATAATTCATTTTCATCTATCCTGTGACAGTTTATTTACATATTCCTTATCACAGAGGTTTTTATTGTGTTGTAATTTCATATGTCACCTCACAGATAAGACAGCTCCTCCCCCTTGCCTGTGCACAGCTGCAAAGCTTTTCTGCTGTTGACCCTCTTCCAGGGAAGGTTTAATGCACTTTCAAACTTACATTCTGCATCCAAAGCACAGCAGCTGTGACTACCTTGAGGTACTGCTTCTCTGCAGGAGTCATATAAAATAAACTCTGACCTAGAAAACTCATAAAGGTCAAGTAAGACTGGAAACATTTAGGAACCTGTTTTTTTTACCCTAGGGTCAGATCATGAACTTTGTTTATATTTCAAACCTCTTATTTAATGAAAGGTTGTGATATTGATATCTCTTAAGGTTACTCAGTGACTAATAAAGATGTCATTATCAGCTGCCTGAAAAACAAAATGTTATTGCTTTCTCATTAAAGGTTGCTGGGAATTTGCAATATTATCTAGCAAAGGCTGTAATTACTGATAAGGCTCTAAGGAGCAGCTTCCAGGAAGGGAAATCTGCCTATCTTCAAAAGTTTGTATTTATCAGAAGTACAACTGTAACTATACGTGTTTCTTTTTGAAAACCAAGTAGAAAAATCCTCATCCCTTGGATGCAATGGTAATAGAACTCCTGATTTTGGTTATGAGCTGAAAGAATGCAGAAGGGGAGAAAATTTCAAAGGCATCTCTGTTATGTTTGATGAAAGCCCATGCTAGTTTGGAGTACACTTGTTAAAAACAGGAGAGAAGCAGCACATGAATACATCTCTTTGCCTACACATGCACTACTTGTGACAAGCTGTGGCTGCAGCTGCTCTGCCCCTGGGCACACGGGCTGGGCAGTGAGCTGGCACCACCCAGCTGTGCTGTGCTCCTCTGCAGGCTCTCACTGAGAGCAAGGGCTGTTGCCACATCTGAAGTGGCATTTCACTTTGCTTTACAAGAAAGCTTAGCAGCAACAACAGCTACAGTATGCTTTTATGATAAAGAATTTCATGGTGGTAGCTAAGTCAGACTTGCCCAAATTTCCTCACTCCATATTATTAAACTAAATGCAAGAGCAAAATAAATGATATGAAATAGTTTTCTGTCTTCACCTGCTTACAGTGATTCACCATACCTTCAGCTAGATTTTAAAGTGAATTGACTTTTCTGCTTAAAATGTGGCATGCTATTCTGATTTTCATTACCTAACAGTGAAATTGGAGAATAAATTAGAAATTAGAGAATAAATATTGATTGTATCCACTTATCCTAATGTCCATGTAGGCATTTTGCACAGAAACATTATCTGGACTAAAAATCTACTGTGTGAACACAGCTAGTCACAATAAATCAAAATGTTTGGTACTCTCCTAGCACTAGGGACTTTACTTGCCAAGCTAGAGATGATGAGCAACATCTGAACTACAAATGATTTTCCCTTCCTTACTCCTGTGACTGTGTGAAGGGAGATAGAAAATAATAAGCCTTGTAAAATCACAAATACAGAAAGCAGACCAAAAGACATGTTTAATTTCTGACTGATAGGCATAGAAGAGTAGATACATATTTGGATTACCTTGGGAAATGACTTTATATTGCAGTACTTGAGAAAAATAATGGAATATGAAGAAACTGGCTCATATGAATAGTATCAGCCATGGTGTTAATTTATTTCATTGATTTTGTTTCATAAGCATAAAAACTTACTATTTCTTATAGAGGTGTAGAATTCAGCTGACTTCACAGTAACATAAGTTCTTTTATCTACATTTTTTTATATAGTAATCAAAGGAAAATAGTGAATCATGAGATTAACCAAAAGCCTACCTGGAAGATGACAGTAAAAATTCTTTTTTAGAGTTGTGCTCATTGTATTATATTCTGATAATCACTGTTAAGATTTAACTACCACCAGAAAAAAAAAAACCAGTCACTCATGACACCATTCAATAATGTTGGACTTTTAGAGTTGTGTTCATTATATTACATTCTAATAATCACTGTTAAGATTTAACTACCAGTCACTCATGACACCATTCAATAATGTTGGAGACTACAGAAATGAAAAACATATCTTGATGGGGTTCATCTGGGGCATGTTTCCATAAACCACTTTTCTTCATCATCATACAGTTAAATGGACTACAGTGGTGTAGTTCCAGGTGCAGATCTTGTTTCTTAAAAGGTAGCTGCAAGTGTTAATTGTACGTGTTTACTGAAGAAAAAATGAATTAATTTGGACTGAAAAGGTAAAAGTGATATAGTATACTGTATGAAAAGTGTAATTATTTTACACATTTGTGTTACATCATCTAATTTGCCTACTTTGGGGCTAGAAGGGTAAATTTTGAATTATCCATATTATGGGAATTCAAATTATGCTCTGTCCTACACTGAAAAAAACCCTCTTTAATTGTTGCTCTCTACAGTAAAAAAAAAAAAATTATATAAGCTCAGAGATATGAAAGTAATTTAATTAGTTTAAGATCATAAAAAACTAGTTCCAGAGAAATGTGGATCACTTCCATCTGGTTTTTAATGCAAATTTCAGAGATTAATGGAATGTTCATAGTACAATTACACCTGTTTAACTGCACTGTATAAAGTAACTGAGAGGGACTGTACTGATGTAAGGTGGATGATACCAAGCCCTGTTTTTCTATTGTCTGTTAAAATCTATTTAAATATTTTATTTCACAATGGCAGTGATGACTTGAGAAATGACTGCTTATTACTTTTCTTCAGTTGTAAACTGAAACTCTTTTTCTTTTATGCTGATAATGTAAATTAATGCTATGAATGAAATGCTATGAAGCTTTCCACTATCAGAGGGAAAAATGCTGTTTTTCTTTTATGTTGATAATGTAAATGTGCTATGAAGCTTTCCACTATCAGAGGGAAAAAATACCTTTAGAGGACTCTGTATTTAAAGGATATCTCAACACTGCAGTCATACTCTTCTATAAATCTGTTAAATTTTCTTCTCTTTATTGTGCACATAGCCAATCTAAGACACTTCTTAATAGATCAGACAGATTCAAAAGAAAACAGATCTTTGGTGTACTCATTAGATCCTTTCATTTCACTGTTCTGAAAACTGTTGAGGGGTATGAGTGGGAAAGTGTTCAGTCTTTAATCAAAGATTCACACAGATTCATATCCTTCTTAAGAAGTCTTAAGAACAGCAGCAGCCATACAGAATAAATTCCTCCTTCCCAAGACCTTTCTGAGAGCTGGCCATCATGAGCAGGCTTTCAGCATTCTCATTTTTGGAACACAGCACAGGAGACTCTGCTGCTGGCTGCGTGCTGTCCCCTGTGCCTCCACCTGTGTGACCTCCTGGGTGGCTCCTGCCCGTGCCCCACTCACCTGCTCTGCTGCAGCACCTCATTCAGGGTTTCCTGTTTGTCCTGCAGCAGACGCTGCAGGTGCTGCTTTTCCTGCTCATACTCAGCAGTCTTCCTTTCAAATTCCCTCTCCTGCTCAGTCATCTTGAGATTGATATCTCCAAGCTTCCCAGCTGCTTTCTTTTTATATACCTGTGAGGGTTAAAGTTAATAGAAAAAAGTGGGATAATAGGAGAAATAAGGACAAGTCATTACTAACAAAAGAAAGAGTTAAGGATATTGATTTTCAGTTGAATCTTTACATTAATGCTGCCTTGTTTAATTATGCCAGGTAGGTTGCACTGTGGGATTTTTTTTTAGCCTATTTGTTAATTTGAAGGTATTACACTTTATTTTGTTCTGCATATAAAACTGCTGTGTACAATGAATACCATACTGTAAGTTTGATTTACAGAAAACACAGTTACCTGCAAAAAAAGGTTTGTTTCCCAAGATACAAAGCTACACTTTACAGCACAGGTTGCTTACCACTTGCCAAACAGCCACACATATCAGTACATACCATGAAAAAGTGTTTCTGTTTTGTTAGTTGTTTAATCTTAATACTAAGAGGAAGAAAAGAATACCTTTGCTTGCTGCTTCATGTAACAGTCCTCTTGCTCAGTGAAGCACAAGTGATTTTTTGATTAATGGCTATAATAATTAAATGATAACTAATGACTGGTCTCATCTCCAAAATAAGAAATTAGTAACTTTGCTTTCTGAAATAACATCCCCATTAAATTGCATAAGCACACAAGAAACTGCAAACTGGTTTGTGTGTTGTTACACATTTCCAGATGCTGCTGCTCTTGACAATATCAAAAATCCGATAATAACTTGTTTTCTCATGATTACAAATAGAATGCTAAAACTGTTATTTTCTCTGCATACTGTGATGTTTCCTACAGAACAGCGTTATGTTATAGAACAGAGTTTTGAGATGGAAACACCTCCTTTAATAAAATTGTAAACTAATTTAGTGAAGCTTTGAAAATACTGCTATTTATGTCTTCCTAATATAAAGTTTTATCTCAGGTGCTAATCACTAAGGTTTTATCTTCATCTCAAGCAGGGGAGAAAGTTTTGAGTTTGTCTTTTGGAGGAATAAAAAAAAGGCATTTTTAGACATGCTGTATATAAAGCTATATAATCCTTCCCACAAACTGTTTCCTTTTTAGCTCTTGCAAAATGTGTCACTGTAAAGTTTAATTTTCTAAAGGTAACAGGATAACAATAGATTACAGAATATTAGTAATTCAATATTTAAGGCTGACTTACACAGGATTTTTATCCTAACTTTTCTCTGACAGTTCTAATAGAAGAATAAGAAGCTTGCAAGTTAACCAATAACATCACTCAACTTTTTAGATTCCCAGAGAAGTCTCCAAAATGCAGGAGCAATGTTATGAAAGGCTAAAAGTAAAGAAGCTCCTTCTGAACAGGAGGCTGCTCAGAGCCAGCCTAGAGGAAGTGCAGAGTTCAGGGAAACAGCTGAACCTTCCCCTCTGCCAGTAAAAGCCCAGCACTTGTCAGGTCCAGCCAGGTGTGAGACTTGAAATGCCCTCTGTAGATTAGATGTCCATAGTAATTTCAAATAACAAGAACAAACTTCCTCTCTTGACTTTATCACAGGAAGGAAGGCTGGTCAATGTGGCACTGGTGAAACCTTGCTTTCCATCACGTGCTCACTGACCATCCAGCATGGTCTGTGCTTTAGGCTGAGGTTTGTGTTTTAAGCTGCACTCTGCTCCCTGCAATCCTGCTCTACCTCTGCCAACTGCAGCTGAGTCCTGTGTGCAGAATAGTTGCAAAATCAGAGGGAAAAGGGCACCTTTTCCTTATGGCCATATGATTATAGTCTGAAGCTAGGTATGAGTGATAAATTGTTCTGATCTTGCCTCTATGGATGGATTACAAGTAAGTCTGTAAAATGCAGCCTGGGCAGGTTGGGATGGTTCTGGGCACACTGACACATGCAGCTGCTGGCACTTAGAGATCCTTCACACCTTTGAATTGTTCAAGATAACCTATTACTGTTCTCTGAAGTGAAGCAGGTAGCAGCAAACTGGAGATGACAGTTTTCAGGGTGAGGATGTTAACCCATAGCTGGAAGTCATAATATTCTCCTCTAGAGCTGGTCATAGCATCCCCTGCACACAGTAAGCAGGATGAGGAATGATCATGGATGCAGGTGCTGGTACTGGAGAGGACAAAATTTACTCCCAGGTGGTAAAGAGACAGTAAAGCAGACTGCAGATGATGTAGAGGAAATATGCATACATGATATTTTTGGGTCAGGGTATACACTGTGCTGCCATTCTGGCTAGGAGGCCCTTGGCTGCTGGGTTTGTCAGAGATCCTGGGAATAGATGATTTTGTTGCAATCATGGAAAGACAGGTTCTATTCAGCAGGCTCAGAATGCCTGAGACACATAACTAACCTTCCCGGGGATATTAATCTCTTCCCTGACTTTTGGCAGCACTTTTGTGTGAGTGGCAGTGTGTGCAAGTCATCTTCTGAGTTCACAGCTGAGTGAGAAGTGTGAGAAAACTGAAACAGTTTCAGGCAAAAGCCAGCAAAAATCAGGGCACATTTCTCTCTCCTCTCTATATAGATCAATTTAAGAGTGTGAAACAGAATCCAGTGTTTCCTTACCAGTAAGATGAATGCATTTCCTTTCAATTTTGGTTATACTTCCTGTTTTCTATGCAAACATGGTTAACTCTGGGAAATAAGTCACATAGTATACAAAATAGTGACATACACCAGAATAATTTAGAGATTCTTTGTATACATCAACTAATGTGACAGTGTGAAAGATATAGAAACCAATATACCAGGTATCTTTCTCCTTTTAGATTACAGTAAAAATAATGGTAGCACCAAAGATGCTGAAACATAAATGTTTCAAACTTATTTCACAGTTATAATACAATTACATACTGTGCTTTTTAATTTAGGGATTCTTTGTATACATCAGCTAAGGTGACAGTGTGAAAGATATAGAAACCAATTTACCAGGTATCTTTCTCCTTTCTTTTTTTTAGATTACAGTAAAAATAACGGTAGCACCAAAGATGCTGAAACATAAATGTTTCAAACTTATTTCACAGTTATAATACAATTACATACTGTGCTTTTTGTTTAGAGAGTTGTAAAAATAACTTATAATGTATTCACTAACTAGGCTGGATTTTGAACATCCTCTGAGTTTGTCAACCTTCTACCCTCTGGTCACAAGAAAGTACTGGATGATAACTGTACACCTGAGATAACACTTTCATTCTTCCAAATCCAATGGTAATGGAATTCGAGTTGAAGGACTGGTACAGCCTCAAAGAAGTAGAAGACAGAACACCTGGGTTATAATATAGAGCAAAAACCGAAATACAAATAATCTTTAAATATTATTACAACTAGTCATAATTCCCAAGTAGTGATGTAAAGACAGTATCTGGCAGATATGCAGTGCACAGATATAATGGAAGAAGACACTAGTGAAAATTATAATGGTGATCTATTTTCTTTTTTCAAAACTTTTAAAGACAATCCATACATAAGTCTTTCATAAAAACATTGGTAGAGATCACAATATCTGGCAGATATGCAGTGCACAAATATAATGGAAGACACTAGTGAAAATTATAAGGGTGATCTATTTTATTTTTTCAAAACTTTTAAAGACAATCCATACATAAGTCTTTCGTAAAAACATTGGTAGAGATTAACTACTTTTCTCATTAAAAAACCCAAACATTTCACAACAGATATTTAGCTTAGAAGCACTGCTTACCTTAACTTTTTCTTCCAATCTTCCTAAGCGCAGGCTGCCTTCTATAATTTTCTTGAGAACACCATGATTCTCATTTTCCAAGCATCTGGCCTGCAACCATGCAGTAAACAGAGCTACATGTAACCACTTTGTCTGTTTGTCAGGGCAGACAAAATGCATACATTGAGACAGACACAGCAATTCCATTTTGAACTCTGCTGTCTGAAGAACCAACATGGATACAGAGTCCTGGAAATTATTCTCACAATGGCTCATTAATAATTTGTCAACTGACTGTGAACACTATGAAGCAGTGTTATTCTGAAATGAAACATACTGTAAACCCAACCAATTCTGTGGTATTTTTCTTACTGACTCAAGTATGCATATGTAGGGATGCCATTTTTAAGCATAAGACTCATCCTTTAGGTCACATCTAGCAATCTGCTCTCAAACAAGCCCTTGAATTTGGCAGGGGGTCAGGCAAGGATATTTCTAATATGGTATGATTAATATTTAAAAGCAGATATCCCAGAGACTGAGATCTAAGAATCAGTTCCCCCAGTTTCTAGGATACATTTATTGTGCCCAGTTTCAATCTGAAGTCCAATTTGTAATGGACAAGGATTTGAGCTGTGTCACCATAGCTCCTCTTCTAGAATTAGGAATTAACTGCATGTTTTTATCCAATGCTGATGACAACCTTTGTCTACTACCTGGACAACAAGTAAAAGAAGCTTTATTTTTAATAAAGTTTTGTGAAATTATTTCAGATTCAATTTGAAGACAAGAGTATGAATATGAAAAATTGAAACTGTGCCCAGTATCCTGTAAAAGAAACAAAATAGGCTTACAAAAAGCCCAGAAACCTCCATGCCAGGCACTTCCACTACACAGAAGCTGTTCCAAAAGTCTCAATCAGCCTGTCAAAATGACTGCTAACCAATAAGGAGCATTAATATGCATTCACAACAGACAGTCCATACAGATCACTTCAAGGATAACAGTCCACCCTTAAGACTCAAAATAAATATTAAAATCTTATGATTGTGTGCTATTTTTAAATACATGTAGCTCAACATTAGCTTCTAAAACTAGGTTAAAAATAATCTTTTAAACTTGGCAAGCGCCATTTCAGACCCTAATGCTCATGTGAATTAAGACTTAATTATATTACCTTGAGAGATAAGGGTAGTTGCTTTTAACTGCTCCTCTAGGAAAAAAATCTTTCACTGCTCCTATCCTATTTGCTAAAGTCTACCTAAATAGAGCTAAATCCTTATACTGGAATTGCAGCTTCATTCTTTGATAATTCAGATTAACAATAACTTGTGCCAGTAGCATGATAACTGTGTAAAATATTAATTAAGTCACATTAATTATTTAAAGGTAATTACCAAGAACACAAGATGATCACGTTCCTTAGCTATCTTCTCCACCAGCCCAATAAGATTTGCTAGATAGTGATGGGCTGCAACTTCTTTTTCCATTGCTTCCTCCAGCTGCAGTTGCAAAAGACCTATTTTCTTCTTTAATCGTCTATAAAAGAAAAGAGCAAATCTTTGGATTGGGAATTAGTAATGGCCTTAAAGAACTTGTATCACTCATGCAATTCAACATGTACAAGTCTCAAACAATTCTACATACTGTTAAAAATGCACTGGCTCAGAATATCTGCAGTGCCACTGGTATCATGTTCCAATCTTTGGGGCTGCTTTTTCTTTACAATAAGTTATCTGAATAAAAATAGTAACAATGATTCAAAATAACAGTTTGTACAATGGCTACAAGCTCATATTTCTTAAGATACAGAACAATAATACTGTCTTTTTAAAATATTGTGAACTCCTTTCTAAGCAATCAGGTGCATGAGATCTGCAAATAGTTTTCAGACACCTAATGATTATTGCTACAGCTAACTACTAACTACTAAATTAAAGATTATTCTTAATTTGCACTTAGACACAGAAAAGTGAGCATGAAAACATACAAAGGTTAGCCAAACTTGACAACCAGGCCTCTAGACATGACAAACATGTTTAGGTAACATGCCTTTTTTTTGCAGTAGGTAGAAAATACACATTATGGGAAGTCAGACAATATTTTTACAGAAATTTCTGTTGTTTTTAGAAATAAAAGTATTTCTCTACAAGAAAATGAGACTGTGATAAGACCTGTTTGTCTTTTGAGTCATCTGCATCTCAGTTTCCAGGATCTTCTTGTCAGCCATGAAGTTATTTTTCTCCAGGAGCAGTTTCTTGTTTTCAGCTTGCAGTGATGCTATTTTTCCCATTACAGCTTCCACCTCAGAGCGCTTTTTCTCCTGCTCCTGCTGTAAACAGCTGCAAAAACCAAGAGTGTAGAACAGGTATCATGTACAGATCTACACCACTAAAATGCTAAGTGACAGGAAGATACCCATGTTGAAGTTATGAAATAAGATACACTGAGAATGCTCAGTGGTCACTGGTGACATCAGAGAGGTATTAAAATCTCATATCAAATTATTCGAGTAATTCCTTCTGATTGCACTTTATTTAAATTACAAAAATATGTAGTCCAGATGTAATCCCTTAGTGTTTCTTTTTTTTTTCGAATAAATTACTATCAACACCAAAATACAAGGTCTGAGGACTTCTCAGGATGGCACTGTACCATGAAACAGTAACCTGCACTATCCAAAGCATACAAATGTATGGAATGTCTTCACAGAAACATTACTCTGCAGATTATGCTGCACAGCAGCACTTTTGAGTTGTGATGTTTCATGTAATTTCCATATTGTAACAAATGAAGAAACTCAGAACTTCTAGCTCAGAATTCCTGGATTCCTTAGACATGTTCCAAAGATGGGAACACAAGAATGAGAACATTCTACATATAGTACTGATAGCAGCAAATATATTTGACAAAAATGGTATGTTTAATGCCTCCTCTTCTACTATTCAAAATGTTACAATCAGCAGTAGGTACTCTGTGGTAAAAAAACTTCTACCCATGTTTCTAGAACTGGGATTTTGTAATTTTAAATGTCTCTAATAACTAAGACAGTATTTTTTAAATACTTCCTTCCCTTTCTTTGTGCTTTGGTACTTACCTTTCTGGATTACCAGCATAAGTTTCCACTGGCCTCCTGCCTACAGAGTGCTATGTGTCATGTGCATGCTTTGCACCAATTTTTCTCTGTGCACCATATGTAAAATAAACTCCTACCTTTTTAAATCATTCACCACAGCCAAGTGCTCCTCTGCTGTTATTCTGCTATCCACTTTGGCTTTCAGCTCCTCACATGTAGAACACAAAGCTGCTAGCTGCTTCTGGTACTCTGTTATTTCTTCCTCTTGACTCTTTTTCTTATCTTCTAAGACTACTATTTGTTTGGTCAACTTTGAAGCTTTTGGAAAGAGGAAAAAAGAGTCAACTGTATATAGCAGAACTAATTCAACCACTGAGTGAAACTTCAACAAAACCATTACTACATTAATTCCTAGTTGTTTACAATATTATGTAACAGAGCATTTGTCAGTTTGTGTTTTAACAGCTTGAACTTGACTTTTTGCTGTCTCAAGCAACTTGTTTTGGAATTGTGCAGAAACTTCAAGAGTACTTCTTTTCAAGGCTATAAAGTTTGCTGAAATGTCATTTTACTCTGAAAAATTCTGATTCAATTTGAAGTGTTCTTCAATTATGCAAATGACTGTATTGCTGTTTAACAGTTCTTCTCACTTTTTCAGAAGAAGTCAAAATGCAGTATTTTTTATAGGGTGATAATGACATTTTTTAAAACATCAGTTGATACGCAGAGCTTGATATCCTATAACTTTACCTACTTCAAGGATGCTTCTTAGACACATATGAAGTTGCAAAAACACCCCCAGCCAACCAAAACCAAAACACTGCCAAGCTTGTAGAAAAAAAAATAACAACAGAAAACAAACAAAAACCCTACAAAAATCAAAACCTGCAGTACCATCTTTAGTGTAGGTCAGATGACTAGCAACTGAAGCACTTTTACCTTCTTGAACGTGCTGCCTGTGACTGTCTTTTGCTTTAGCCTGTTGAATTTTCAGTTGCTCCATCAACACTCCATTTTCTTCCAAGACCAGCTTGGCCTGAGTTTGCAGCAGCTGCCTGCAATGATAACTGGCTTGTAAAAAAAATATAACTCAGATGTTATGTCCAAAGAACAAACAAAACTGATTGCCAACAGTGTAAATTTACAGAATCATATTTGAACCTCTTTAAAAACAGATTAAAAATCCTCATTGAAAGCAATATCAGGACCTGAGGTAACCAAACCTATACAGATCCTAACACCTGTATTTCTGCCTCATTGAAAGTAAGTCTATGCCACTGGGTGAATCTGCAGAAAGACTTAAGATTATGCTGCATGCTGTCTCTTCCAAAAACCTCCTCATGTAGACACGGTGTCATCTGAGCCCTTGCATGCAGCTACTACCTTTTCCATGGTTGCAGTAAGAATTTTTATTTGCACTCATACTGGGTGCTTTTCCCAAAACTGTTCCAACCTCCTTGTGAGCAGAAGCTCACCCACAATGAGCACAGTCAGAGCAGGATGAAAACTCCACAGTGGCAGCAAATCCTCTGGGAGCAGCTCTGGCACCAAAAGCACCCCTGTGCACTCAGATCTGAGAGTGAGGAGCTGAGCCCAGCCCCTGAACCCCAGCCAGAATCTCCAGGTGCATCGGCACTTGCCAGGGGAAAGCCCCACAGCTGAGGGGGGCAGTCAGCTGCTCTCCTCCTCCTCCCAGCACATCTTCTGCCTCCCAAGCATCATCACTGCCATCTCTTAGGCAACAAATGGGAGAAAAAGAATTTTAAAAAGGAAAAAGAAAATGCTAACCTCCAACAACTACTTAACTTCATTATGCACTGTCTCACTTAACTTCATTTGCACTGTTTCACTTTGCAAAAACCACAAATTCTTCTCATGCCACTCATGCAGTGCTATTTTGTATCAGTGGAACACTGATGTCATTGGCACACTGTGAAGGTATGTAACCTGCAATATCTAGGTTTCACTTTGCAAAAACATCAAATTCTTCTCATGCCACATTCCAATGCTATTTTGTATTAGTGGAAACTGATGTCATTGGCACAGTGTGAAGGTATGTAACCTGCAATATCTAGGACAGAGTTACATGGGCTTCCAGTGCAAAACTCCATATTCATATTTAATCTTTACTCCAAAATTATTCCAGGCACTGCAGATCAGCATTGCTGAACATGACAGTCATGATGCTATTAATTCTTCAGAAAAACAGTGTTTGAAGACAAAAAAAATTTTCCCTAAAATCTGTAATTTTAGAAGTTTGCATGAAATAAGCAAAATAATTTTTAATTTTGAAATTAATTCCTAGTAATATAACTTGCCATTCTGTAGGGGTAATGAAGTTATTTAATTGCCCATGCAAATCTTCATTCTCCTTCACCAACTCCTCAACTCGTGCTTTAAAATTCTTCATATCTTCCTGGAAGACAAAGTATTTAATATAAAATTCTTTACAATTATTTTGCTTTAATTTTTATATCCAGAAAAATTTTTGTAAGTACACATGCTTAAGTGCCTTCCAGTTCTTGTCCTAATAGAATATTATCTCACTACTCACTCATCTCTAATTCAGGTGTACATATTTGATTTCTAAATTGTTGCATTAATCTAGTAATACTTGATTAAAAACCATACTGGTATGTACCACATTTTTGCAAGCTCTCGACTCTTAGAAGATAGGTTTAAAAAGCTGAATTCTAGAAATTAGTGGATGATACTATCCATTTTCAGTAGAAGTAACATGGATTTGAATATTGTAAGACAAGACAGTGAATTTATAGTAATATAAAAACCCCTTGCTGTTTTCTGCTTATTTTATGGCTGAATTTTTTGAAGGAAATACACTTACTTTCAAAACCTAGGAAAGTTGTACTCTGAATAAAAAGCTACTTTTCAAAGATTTTGCTTCTAAAAAGCAAAAAGAGTACCCAATCTTTTAATACCTAGAAGTAAGTATTCTTCTACCACAAAACCCTTAAGCAGCTGCAAGAGCACTGAGTTCTCATCATGAACAACAAAAATTCTTTCTACTACTGACTACTTTATGGTTTGCTCCATTTTTAGAGCACATCTTACATATCTCAGTGTAGTGCATGCTCCTAAATATGAACAGGCTGACAAAAACAAGCAAGCCAAGTAGGATAAGACAGCACAATTACAATGCATGGAAAAGTAAAACAAAGTCACTTTAAATTTTAGGTAGACAACAGCATTGGCAAATCTCTTTTTAAAAATTCAGTAATTTATTGCTGCTTTAGTGGATATTTTTTCTAAATGACAACTTGCCTCATGTTCAAGAATAAAATCTTCCTTTTCTCTAATTCTATCTTCATATGCCAACAGAAGAGGTGACAAATACTTCATATCCAGCTTAAAAGAAAATTAAAAATAAATATATGTATTTTAATTACAAGCCATAATTTAATCTATATTTTTTACTTCAGCTATAGATTATTCCTTTCAAAAGCTGTTAAAGGGGTTTCATATATGACTTGCAGATTAAAGTGCAGAACTTACACAAGCACACAGACCATCATATGCAGGAACACTTCACAGCAGTGTGTTAGGAGCAAGCTTTGGAAAGGAAAAGACTGCATGCTTCACTTACATCTTTCTTCTAAAAGCAGCTTTAACTTATCACTATATGCAACACAGCAGAATATGGAAGCAAATGAATACAAAACGAGATTCAAACACTACAGTGAATACTACTGCTAAAAAAATGATACCAGATTCATTAGTAAGTGGGAAGGGAATTTTTACACTCTCAAATCTGCACCTTTAAGACTAAATACATTCATATGTGATTATTGGCTATTTTGGCTAAAAAGACAGAACAGGAGAACTCTCCCATTCTGTATAGTTCTCAGTAACAGTGAGGAAGGAAAATATAAGATCTGTTTAGTATTTCAAGGAGAAATGTTTTTACATATTACAAATGCATTCCCTTTCATGGACTATTTGTCTTCCCCTTGTCAAAAATTCAGAGGCTACTACTGGATCCATGACCATTCCTACAATCAGAAATATTCTGTTTTCTTTTAGTATAATGACAAAAAAAGTAACAGCAAAAGATTACCAATTAAGTAAAAGACCTTGAAAGACCTTGAAGCAGACTAAATGCTAGACAATTCTAAGTGAAGATGGCATTTATGATTCTCAGTGTAACAATACTGTTCAATAGTTCAAAGTTGGTGACTATGCACAGTTTGTAGCTTACTGCACATTCAACTGGAACTGCACACATTCATTACAAAGTTCTGCCATACATATTTTTCTGCCACAAAAAATTTTTATAATATTCTATTAGTATGTGATAATTCAGCAGAGTAATATCTGAATACTTTGATTCCAGTAAAGAATTTCTACTTCTTTACTTAGAGAGAAATGAACAGTTAAGTGCAAATATTATTTGACTTACCAGCCATGGTGGTCGTGGTCCTTCCATGGGTAAGCTTTTCAGCTTTGCATTCTAGAACAGACATTTTAAAAGATATTGGCATTACTTCCTGCTTGTTGAAGCACCAGCAACTGTCCACTGCAGTCACAATTATCACCCCAAACAAGCTTATATTTTCATTACATGTGTTACATATGTAACACACACCCAATAAAACTGAATTTCAGTATGTTACTGATACAAAACAATACTGAATTCTTAATATTAGACTTAATGATAAAGGCTTATTTGGAATTATTTTAAATTTCAGAAGAAGAGCAATTTGTAGACTTTATGGTAAATCTGGAGAAAACAGTCATTAAAATCTCAAAAGATTAAATAACAGGCAATGGGATATTTCAGTAGAAACTGCCTTGATAACCAAGATTCTCACCTCTTCTGGGGACAATGACCTGAATTTAGTTTGATAGCGACTTATTTCTACATTTAAACGATGGACCATTGTTTTCAAAGCATCATTTTCATCTACCAGCTCTTGTGCTTGTTGTCTGAGAGAAAGTAATTCTGTTGCCTCCCCTGTTAACACAAATATCCAACAAGAAAGTTACATTAAAATTCAAGAAATGTTCACAACAATTTGTTGATTGTAATGAAAATAAATAAATAAATAAGCTAGAATAATAATCAATAACTTCTCTCAAAATACTGTTATGGAAAAATCCCATGAAAAACTACTAGCAAAAAATTCATTATATTTAAAACAACAAGTAATTTTTTTTTTCTTATTATGTACTTATTCCTTGACAAAATTTCTACAAATGAAGAAAATACTGTTTGGAAACTACTTCTGCATCCATAGTTGCCTAAATCAATGACTTGAAACCTTATGCTAGAGGAAAAGGTTGTAAGAAATTAGAAAAATTGAAATAAGATAACTGCACAGTAGCTTATATATTTCTCCCACCTTCTCTATGTGAGTTCTCTACAGCTTCTTTAAGTCTTTTGTTTTCTTCTTCTAGTTTCTTCAGCTTTAACTGCTGTTCTTCTATGTGCTGTTTTGTTCCCTCCAATTGCAGGACCACAGCTTGGTATGCCTTGTTCAGAGACCAGTTTTCTTGTTTTAGCTCTCTGAACTTTTCTTTGCTTATATTTTCCCACACTTGCCTTGCCCGAACAGACACATCTGTAATGCCACAGAACAAGGTATTTAAATACTATCCAGACTGGAACAGAAGTTTCAGCAAATTACAAACAATTTTTTCTAATATTAACATTATATATGAGTGATATTTTATAAAATCTAAGTCAGCTCACAGCTCCCAAAAGGTAAGACCAGAAATAATTTTAAAAAGTGGATTTGGAAAGAGAGCTGTGGAGTGGCTGCAAGTTCCCATCTTTTCTCTCAGACATTAAAAACTTCTAAAATCTTCTTTTAATGGAAAAGACAGTGTCAGCAGATCTCTCTCTGCCAAACACCAGTGACTGGAGAGGTAAAACTGAAATGTCCACTGCAATGAGCAAAGTGTCTGTGCCCTGCATGGACAAGTCAGTATTCTTCATCCCTGCAAATTTTAATCACCCATACAATGAAAGCTTTACATTCCTTCCCACTGAACAATTTCAGTGTTACTGAACAATTCTTACAAAAGTAAACCTTTAGGTTATCTGCCAAACTCTGGATATATTGTTGCATCAGTAAAACTGGTTTTCATTTACACATGCATGTTAATAAAGTGAAAATGTCTAGTGAAGTCATTGAAAAATCCAGAGGCAGTGTCAGCAGAACTCTCTCTGCCAAACATCAGTGACTGGAGAGGTAAAAAAAAAAATGTCCACTGCAACGAGCAAAGTGTTTGTGCCCTGCATGGACAAGTCAGTATTCTTCATCCCTGCAAATTTTAATCACCCATACAATGAAAGCTTTACATTCCTTCCCACTGAACAATTTCAGTGTTACTGAACAATTCTTACAAAAGTAAACCTTTAGGTTATCTGCCAAACTCTGGATATATTGTTGCATCAGTAAAACTGGTTTTCATTTACACATGCATGTTAATAAAGTGAAAATGTCTAGTGAAGTCATTGAAAAATCCAGAGTACCTGGGGATGGTGGAGGTTTGTCATGTATCAGATTTTCAGTTACTGATTTTTCCTCCTAGCAGAGAAATAAAAAATGAGACAATCTGCTTTAACAGCATCACTGGTGAAGAACCTAAATAAAATTTTTGAAGGAGTTTCTTTTATATCAACAAAATTGAATGTTGGATTCACTGCTGATAATACAAAACTTATCATTTACTAATCTAGACATCATATTATCAATTATCACTGCCATCAGTCACTTGTGGACATCTGAAACTCACTAGTATCTTCAGTATTCAGGGACATACAGTTCTCAAAACAGTTTTTTTTTCCAGCTGACATAAAAGTCACAAACACAAAGCTTCTTGATGAAACAGGAAGGGCATTCTTCCCACTTGTTAGTTTGTACAGAGTAAGACTTTAGAGTAGTTAATTATGACAGTCTCTAAATGGGTATTAGCAAATCAATTAAAATGTAAAATGCTTTTCAGAGTTGAAGAACTTTGCTCTTGCTTTGCCGGAAAAAACCCCAGAAGTATTTTGGTTTTCATTTTCAGAAGGTTCTTTCACCAGGAAAGAATTACAGTGTCATTTATGCTAATGTAGTTACTTGAGGTGAAAGTGATGTAGAGACTTTCTCCATGTTTTTATGAAACAGTGAAGATTTGTAAAGATATGCTGTCATGTAATTTAACACATTGATGATACTCAGTGACACCAATGACTAAATGAGGCAAAACTCATGAACAATTTCAAAGAAAAACATACATGTTTAAGAAAAAAGTTATGATAACAATGGAAGAACTGACCATTTTTGTAAACAATCTTCTGGCAAGCTGATCTGAGAAACTAAATTTTTGGGTATTCCTTTTCAAGCTTAAGAAAGAAGTCAGATCAGTTCAAATAGAAAACTATACAAAAATGCAGAAAAATCAGGCTCAGAATTTGAAAATTAACAGTATGAGCTATCTCTTGCATGTTGTCTCTCATTCTGTTTCCTTCTCACATGAGGAGTAACAGACAACATAAACAAACCAAACCAACAACTTTTGTATGGCTCATTTATCTATACAGCTGCATTTTTTCAAAAGGAATGATTAGCCACTCCTGTACTCCAAAAGAAAAAGATTCCATAGTGGCAATAAATTAGTTTTCTTTTAAGTGAGTGCAAACCTATCAGCTTTTTATGACACCCTATTTTCAAAAATGCATCATAAATCAACCTTTATAAAAGTCTTACCTTTAAATTCAAGCCCAGATTTTGGTTTTCTGTTAAAGAAAAACAGATCTTTCAGTCAATTAGAACAAAAATTATTTCAAGTCCATAAGCTCTAAGGGTTCATAAGGATATGTATGTACACATATAATAAATGCAAATAAATGTAAGAAAGTCCTTGCCAAACCACAGTACAGATCACAGATTTCCATTAGCTCTTTCATGGTGTATCAGGACACTGATGTGAGACCTCACTTTACCTCACACTGCATAGGTGCAAGTATGGAAGAAATGAAGCTGTACTGCTGGCTTCTGTTACAAGTTTAGAATTTGACTGAAGAACAAATGAAATATTGTCACTGATTTTACTGGACTTGAATCCTACTGCACTTCTGAACAAAACCAGTGTAATTCTGACAGCTTTCAAGGCCTGCAGCAGTTACTACGTAGAAGAGGGATTAGAAACAGTGTATATATCCTACACTTTTCAGTTTAATGCTTTCACTTCCCAAATGGTTTTACCAAAGCAAACATTCTTTCTTATAGAAATGTTTTTCATACAAGTGACATAACTGATTAAAAATGTTTTCCTTTTTTTTTTTTTTTTGAACACAGTAAAACTCCAAAAAGTTCTAGATTACAAACCTGACTGTTTCTGGCATATATATCAACAAAAGCATAACAGAGAATGACTGCACTTTACAAGGCAAGAGTTCACAAAACCTTCCTCCCCATCTCCTTATTTTACAGTGGCTGACAGTTCATTCCACAGTGAGTATAAACCAATCTTTCAACCTTATGCAGGTTTCTTCACTTCTCAAATGGTTTTATCAAAGCAAACATTCTTTCTTATAGAAATTATGTATAGAGAACATATTGTTCTCTATAAAAGAGAAATAAATAGAGTCCACTGAAATAATACTGAAAAAATGCTGGGATTCAATGTGAATAAAATTTAGAAAGACACAATTTTTTCAAAATTGACTCAGCTGTGCTTCCTCTTTCCTATCCACTAGCTACAGAGTGCTACCATCTGTGGGAGATAAGAAAAATCTTACAGAATAAGGGCCTGACAGGCCTCTGTTCACTTCTGTTCATTTCTGTCACTTCAGCTCACCAGAAAACACTCTGGGAAAGCCTCAGCTACTAAGGGGATAGCAAAAACCAAGTTACATAACCTAAAAAACAAGTTCTGTAAACAGAAAACAAGCCATATAAGCAGTGTGTGCCCACCTTGTGTTTGGGATTCTGGCTGGTCAGGGTACATGGGGACACTGTCATCAAAAAGGTGATGGGGTAAAGGAACATGTGAACAGCAGCACCTGCACAGGCAGGCAGCCACTGCATGTTTGTTCTCTTTCATAGGAATGGAAACAGGTGAGAGTTTACTCTCTGAATACAGCATAAAAAGGACTGCTTTTCTACAATAAACCATCTTCCTTTGCAGCTGCTACAGGGAATCTGTGTTTTTCATTCAACATTGCTACAACCATCCCCTGTAAAAACGGCATTTTCCAGCTCCAAAACTGATTCTTATTTCCCTTTTCCTGATTTGAAAATAACAGACAAGATAACTTTGCAAGAAAACTGCTATACCAGTAGATTGGTGTTGCTCTATTGTTATAATTTCTCTCTCCACAATATTCTATTGTTATAAGAAAATAGCCTAAGGACAGATCCAGTAACAACCCAAATGTCCCTACTGAAATTACTTATTGAAAAAAAATTATTTGTGAAGCTTAACAATTCAGTGCTTAGGTTGATAGCCTGAGACTGATGATCATGTTTATTTCTCTATTCTGAAGAAACATCCTGACACCAACAATGACACAACTTTTGTAGAAGGTATAACCAACACTACTATCATGGCTTTTGGTTATTAAAAATCTCAAGAGGTTTTTACTACTGTTTTTCAGAAATTTTTTCATACAAGTGAAATAACTGATTAAAAATATTTTCCCTTTTTTTTTTTTTTGAACACAGTAGAACTCCAAAAAGTTCCAGATTACAAACCTGACTGTTTCTGGCACCTCTATCAACAAAAGCATAGCAGAGAATGACTGCACTTTAAAAGTTCAAGAGTTCACAAAACCCTCCTCCCCACCTCCTTATTTTACAGTGGCTGACAGTTCATTCCACAGCGAGTATAAACCAATCTTTCAACCTTATGCAGGTTTTTAATTTTCTGTAACTATTAGAAGCTGCAAAGTATTTAATAGCATTTCTTTAACTGCCATTTTAAAAAAGGAGTATAATATTACAATATAGTATTACATTTATTTTATTAATTTTTTCCCCAATGGAATTAAAAGGCATGACATTTTGACTTAAAGCAAGTTTACTTACCTTCTATTTGCACACCTGACTTATCCACCACCACCTGACATTCAGTTTCATGGGAAGAAACCTCCTTCTTGTCAGCATTAGGAACAGGAGATGGTGGGAGCTCCTCCTATGTAAAAATAAGACAAATCTCTCTAAATCATGAGATCACTGTTAAATCAGCCCATGTACCTTGATACCTGTATGACATATTTAGTGTATTAACATCCCAGTCCCATTCAGAATTGTTCACTAATATTTTAAGAGAGTAAATTATAAGATTTGTTTCTTGTCTTGTTTTCTTGGGGCGCTTTTGTAGGTTTTTTTTGTGTTACTGTTGTTTAGGACTCTGTGCAAATAAAATCTAAACCTTACAATGATCAACAGGAGAGGTTAGCAAGTATGAAGTGATTAGTTCAAGTACTCTCTGTCACCTTCTTTGGTTACAAGAGTCCATGAAATTGTTCTGTGATTCCTGGTTTGCTGTGGCATATGTGATCTTGATTAATCAGCCATTTATCATTTCACTGCTGTGAGGGATCAATGAACCATTAATTAACATTGTCTTTGCTGGTTTCCCCACTGATCACACACCAGTGTTCCACATATTATACTCATCCCCGCCTTTTTTTTTCTTCCCCTTCCCTCCCTCCTCTTACCAGCTACTGTCTCTGCACCTTGGGGTGTTTTATGGATTCTTGCACATTTTGAGATTTGTGGTGTATCATACTTTACTGATGCTGGGTACCTACTCAGGTACTTCTTCCTGTTAAATTTTTGTATGATTTTTTATTTAATTTTAAATGTGCCTTAGGAGTATTAAGTTCATTGCTGGCTAAGACTGTTTCTGGCACCTCTATCAACAAAAGCATAGCAGAGAATGACTGCACTTTAAAAGTTCAAGAGTTCACAAAACCCTCCTCCCCACCTCCTTATTTTACAGTGGCTGACAGTTCATTCTTAGGAGTATTAAGTTCATTGCTGGCTAAGACAATCCAAAATCATAGCATACAAAAATTACCTTGTCTTCAAGAAAAAGTTAATTTATTTTGTTTGATTCTGAATCTCCCCATTTCTATATAGGTGTGTGCTCATTAGCACAATACCAAAGCATTAACTAAGCTTTCACCATTTAACAATAGAGTTACTAGTGCTTTTAACAAATCTTCTACTATGTAAGTACCACGCTCAATATAAATTATTGGACATTTTACAAGACTATTACAGACAATATAATTATGCATGATGATTACATACAATACCAGTGTTCTCCTAATAACCAGAGAGAGACTGTGACAACCAACAAACCTACCTGACTCATGTAAGAGTAAATGAAACACAAAAATTAGCATGTGAAATAAATATTGGATACATGTCTAAAGAGTAAGAGGAGAATACAAAGCATCTGAAATATTAACATGCATTAATATATTAAAACATGGTGAAAGAACTAATGCATTTAAAAATCTTACCTTTTTAGTTTTGCAGGGAACAGCATAAATAGCACTGGTGCTAAAGCTTCCTTCTCTTTTGTCACTACTCTGACAGCTGGACTCTGTCTCTTTATCAGCATCTGAAAGATATGTATCCATGTCCTCATCTTCACCATAATTGCCTGATATTTCCAGGGACTGTAGAGGAGATCTGTCACAACCATCAAGTTTCCAGTTAGACCTGCAAAAAGCAATTTAATGCCTGTTTCAGCACTGCTCACTCTTCAAAAAATCCCACACTAGCAAAGTAGAACCATCGGTCTTAAAATATACACAAGTCTAAAGAGACAGACATCTAAGTTTCTGTTAGCTGCAAACAAGGAATGTAGTTGCCTTGCTTTCAAGACAAATTTCAGGAGAAAACACCCTGGAATGAGCATTTCCTCTAAAGAGAAAGAGCTTCAATAACCCTCTTTTCTTCTGGCAATGAGAGAAATGGATACCAGGGGTGAAAGTGAAAAAAACCCCCTGTTTATTAACAAAAAAATAAGGGTGCCTGTAAGGCAGAGAACCAGAAAAAAAAAAAAAAAAAAAAAGCTAAATATTGAAATTGTGGAGCCTTACTGTAGCTATGATATTTTATGAAAAATCCTCTGCTAGGATTTTTCTTGTTTTGAGGAGTTGAGTGCTTTAAGAAAGAAATGTAAACAATAACTATCTGCTGCTGTGGAATGTAACAAGTGTATTTTCTACTAGTCTATGTAGATTGTTTTCAATTAGTGACTAATCACAGCCACTTGTGTTAAAGCTGTGAGCAGTCACAGGATTTTGTTATACATTTTATTTTATTCATGGTCTCTGTAGCTTTCTGATTATTTTTTCTTTTTGTTTTTTTTAGTATAGTTTTAATGTAGTATTTTAATATAATATATAATATAATAAATTATTTTTTTTGAGCAAAATAGAGTTAAGTTTTATGTCCTCACACATGGGAGGTTTGCCACAAGACCTTACCCCCCAAAACCCCACACAAGCCTTGGCTGCCAGCACTGTCCCCTCGGTGCAGCTCTGGCTGCAGGGTGCAGGTGGGTGATTCCTGCTGTGGTGCCAGCCTGGCCCTCTCCCTCACAGACCACGGCGGGCACAGGGCATGGAGAAGGCTCCTCCATTACAAACTCACAGCAGCAGCCAGCCCTGTGCCCCTCTGCATAGCGAAAGGGGCTCTAGCAGGAAACCTCAGCAGCAAGCTGGAACAGCACGGATAATATAATAAATTAATTTTTTTGAGCAAAATAGAGTTAAGTTTCGTGTCCTCACACATGGGAGGTTCACCACAAGACCTTACCCCCTGAAATCTCACACAAGCCTTGGCTGCCAGCACTGCCCCCTCGGCGCAGCTCTGGCTGCAGGGTGCAGGTGGTGATTCCTGCTGTGGTGCCAGCCTGGCCCTCTCCCTCACAGACCATGGTGGGTACGGCGGGCACAGGGCATGGAGAAGGCTCCTCCATTACAAACTCACAGCAGCAGCCAGCCCTGTGCCCCTCTGCATAGCGAAAGGGGCTCTAGCAGGAAACCTCAGCAGCAAGCTGGAACAGCACGGCGGGCTCCCCCGGGACAGCAAGCAAGAGGCATCAGAAACTGTAGCTGAACTTTTTACCTCCTGGAAGGGAGGGGCAAAACAGCTCCGGTGTAGGAAAAAACCCCAGAGCAGCAGCCAGGGCAGCATGGAGGGGCCGGGCAGCAGCAGCCCCGCTCCCAAACAGGGCAGAGACTCCCAGGACTGCCCAGTGGCACTGGCTGGTCCCTGGGCCCGGGCTGTGCAGAGCTCCTGGTGGGCACACACTGGCTCTGGGCTTCCCAAGAGCACAGCAGCAAAAGAGGCCAAGCTGGCAAGCCCAGTCACAGTGCCAAAGCAAAAATAACAATAATAAAAAACGCCCAAAAAAAACCAACAAAAAAAACCCCCAAAAAACCAAAACAATAAACCAAAACAAAAAAACCACCAACAAAACACAACCAAAAAAACCCAACCAACCAAAACAAACAAACAAACAAAAACCACAAAAAGAAGCAGGCAAAGCCCACAGAAACAGCAGGATCCCTGGTCAGTGTGTCCAGTGGAACAAGCCCATGCCCCTCACCCTGCCCCAAACTCCCTCCAGACACCCCAGCTCAGCTCCATTCTTGACAGCCCCCGGGCCAGGGAGTGTGGGGGCTGAAGCAGGGACAGCAGCCACCCTGGGCACAAACTAGACCAAACAGAACAAAAACCACCAAATGGTATGGGATAATAAACCATCTCCAAGACAGTGTCTATGTGTATACTCTAAAATAGACAATTAACACTGGTACTACCTTTTCCTCTCTATCTTAAAATGACAGGTTAGAGATAGAAGGTTCCTAATTCTACCAAAAAGAGAGTTTGAAATGGTCATTTTGGTACAAAGGAAATATCTTACATGTAATTCAAGTGATTCCTCAGTTCATCACATTCTACAAAATTGATCATCATTTGACAGAAATAGTGTGTGATTTTAGTAATGACTGTTGTACAATCAAAATCTGCTTCTCTGAAGATTGTATGTGTGCACACCACTTTACAAGAAACGGAATAAGCATTGTTAGACACTTCAGACTGAATTTATGATATGGTAAGAAAAAAGCAAGTAGCTGTAACAGCAGGAGTTTGCTGTCACTCTCTGGTAAAACTGATCATTGAGAGATTCCAAGGGATCATTTATCACCACAATTTAGGCATACACTACCCTGTTCTGAGCTCTGTGACTGTTGCATATGGCTCAAGACATTCTTGTTCCAAGTAGGTGGAATCACTCTCAGAAAGGGATCTCTGCCGAGGCTGAGGAATAGCAACAGTGCGCCCTGTTAGTGCTGTTGCAAGGATTGCTGCTGCTAGAGCAGACCTGGAAGGAAACAGAATAAAGCAATGAAGCAATACTGATGCTTTCTCTGTGCTCCACATTTTATAACTTTTCCTTTGCAAAATGTCTTTGCTATTTAATCAAAGCAAAATGTTAACAAGCATAAATAGCACTGAATGCTGTGGGACTGGTTATGAACTACAACCTCCCAAAGTAAAGCACAAAACAGCTTGCTACTGTAATGCAGCTATCCAAGAGTAAGGCACAATATCTACTGTTTCTCCCAAATCACATGCATGCAAATCATGGAATATACCAAGTTACTTTCCCAAAATCCACATCAGTAATTTACAGTATTTAACATTCACTTTAGCCATAACAATACTACCTGTTGTGTTGAAAAGGTCTTTCATGTCCTGCTATTTTTTGATGCTTTCTCTTTGCAAAATGTCTTCTCTGTTTAATCAAAGCAAAATGCTCCCAGTTAACAAGCATAAATAGCACTGAATGCTGTGGGACTGGTTATGAACTACAACCTCCCCAAGTAAAGCACAAAACAGCTTGCTACTGTAATGCAGCTATCCAAGAGTAAGGCACAATATCTACTGTTTCTCCCAAATCACATGCATGCAAATCATGGAATATACCAAGTTACTTTCCCAAAATCCACATCAGTAATTTACAGTATTTAACATTCACTTTAGCCATAACAATACTACCTGTTGTGTTGAAAAGGTCTTCCATGTCCTGCTATTTTGTCTCCATTGTTCCCTACTCTAAAACTTTTACTGATGACTGTGAAGTTGTTAATAAATGTTGGCACACTGCAAACCAGGACAAGCAAACAGAAGTGCCTATTTGTGTGATGCTGTGGAGTACAGAGAAGGGTATGATGAAAAGGAAAAATAAGTAGTAAGATTAAAGCAGTGAAATGCTGAGAACTGTAAAATGAATGACAAGAACTTGAAGCCAAAAAGGAAGAAGAAATTAACTAGAAATGTTACAGACACTAAAAAGGCCACAGAAAACAACCAGAATGCAGAAAAAACAGAATAAAAACTGTAAGAAACTACAACTTAAAAGAAAAAGAATTTGCATTTTTCCAGTCCAGTGTGGTGTTACATGCTAGTTTTTAAGTCCCTGGTATGGTAGCAAGGTTTAATTTTTGTTTTTCTAATGAGCTAACATTTCCTGACTCACAGCACTTGTGCTGCTGCAGTCCTACACTCTACTGTAGAAGCCAAATTAAAAATTCCACTAACTTTAAATAGTCAATTTGTCTTTAATTGACTCAGACAAGTCACATGTTCATAACAGTTACTGTCCCAAATATTTACCATGCTTAGGAATGGGGGAAAAAAGTTCAGAGTGAGAAACTTCCCCCCTTAAAAATATATTCCTTTTATGAAAAGTTTTGTGAATACTGTAAAGACATGCAATTCTTCTAATCAGATTTTTCTAGTATGCTGCAATACCTGATGAAAGAACAAAAAAATATATATAAAAAAAGAGAAAAATAATTGAAAAAAAACCCAAAAACCAACACATACCTGGGCCTTTCTGGAGAAGGGTTTGGACTACGAGGGACAATACCTGATGAAACAACAAAAAATATATTAAAAAAGAAAAAATAATTTAAAAAACCCCCAAAACCAACACATACCTGGGCCTTTCTGGAGAAGGGTTTGGACTACGAGGGGGAGGGGTGCGGGGAACTGCAGGTTTAGGAGCTATGGTAGCAGCAGGGACCAGGCCATGAGCTATATGTTTCTAAATGATTTAAAATAAAATTAGTTGACAATGACTTTAAGGATTACAATGAGAAAAAACACAGAACTGAATGTGCACAGAAACTAACAATGCAAAATAATATAAAAAGGAGGAACAATTACATGCAATTAATGTAAACAGAAGACCTGAAATGGCATTTCATCCCCCTTAAAGTCAGAACACCATGTAAAGCTGGCAAGTTCATTTAACATTTATGAACACCTGCTCTTGAAGGTTAGAAATGTAATTTACATGAGACCCATGAATGTACATTTTCTATCCACTATATCACAATTTGCAAAACCAGAATTTTAACTTACTCATCTTTTTCCTACAGATATACAAGAAAAACTGGACTAGAAAATAACTTTTTTCAAAATATCTGAATGCTGCTTCAGAGTAATAATATTAGTCCCTTTCGTCTACAGTTTGTCAATCCTCAGTCATAGCAGTATGAGATGGAAAAAACAAAACCCTACCACTAAGCCTTGCAGTCAAAGGTTCAACCTTAATTATAAAGAAACCAAATAACCAATAGATATTTTTCATCAGCAAGCACAGTAATTTTTTTTAAAAGATGGTAGAACATTAAAAACCAGCTCAGAAAAACTGGGACCAGAGTTCCTACAAAAGTAGTGTGAAGGAAACTGTATACTGGTTGGAAGGGAGCTCTGGAGCTTGTCCAGCTCAAGTTCCTGCTGAAAGCTGGGTCAGCCAGGAGAGGGTTGATGGGTGTCCTGTCCAGTCCTGCCTTGTGTATCTCCAACCTGGCCAGTGCTGAACCACCTCACAGTATTTTATTATTATGTTTAACTTGAGTTGTCTGTGCTTGAGCTTGTGCTCGTTACCTCTCCAGGCATCAGAAAATACTATGCCACAATAAATCCAATTGTCTGTGCTTGAGCTTGTGCTCATTACCTCTTATCCTCTCTCTAGGCATCAGAAAATACTATGCCACAATAAATCCATCACCTTTGGGCAGATGTTACTTTTCTATGGAGTGAAACAGGCTAAGCTCCTGCTATTTCTGCTACAGATCTTTTTTCCCCAAATTATTCTTTAATTCACTTCTCCAACAGGAGAATTGAGATGCAAGCTGGGAAATATTTCTGGTTTTACATGAAGTCACATCAAAGAATTAAATGGTGCATTAAAAGACTGCATTTTTCCTCAGTCATGCAAACATACTGCTCTCTAATTCTGCATGTGTGTCTGGCATGAAACGTTTCGTTTACTACAGCTGCTGACTGTAGACACGACTATGACTGACCCTGCTAAGACTACCAGGGAACACTGCTGAAGTATGTAAAAGAACTTTCACCCACAGTAAAAGTATGACAACAACAGAAGATCCATACTTTCACTGCAGTAATAAACAAAAATTCAGTTAGTTCAAGCACGTTGGAAGAGAACACCCGCACAACTGCTGACAACCGGACAGCCTTTGTGCGCTCTGGGCCGTCCATCAGAACTTTTACCAGTTCACTTTACAGCACCGAACTTCGAGGATCGCGAGCTGCACTGCCAGCCCGGCCAGCGCCCAGGGCTTGGAAGGGGAAGGGAAACTCGGCGTTCCTGAAAAGCCGGGCAGGCCCGGCACTGAGGGAAAGGAACGCACCAGCCCCCAGACACCATTCTGTCTTGATTTTTCTCCCCGATTTTCACTTTAAAGTGCTCAGCGACCACCGGCATCAGCCGCAGAAACCACCCCTCGTCCCAGCCGCGCCCTGATCGCTGTCCCCCTCACGGTAACGCAGCTCCGCGCCAGGCACAGCGATACTCACGAAGGGGCCCCTCCGGCCTCTCCGGAACAGGAACGCCATCAGCACGGGAGGGCTCCAGCCACCGCCTCACGGCCGCTTCCCCGCCGCGTCGGACGCTTCGCCTTCGCGACCCGCCTGCAAACAAGGCCCCGGCGGATTCGCTGCCGGCCCGCGCTCCTCCAGTCAGCGCGGGCCTTACTCACCCTCGGCCGGCCGTAGCAACCGCCCCGGGTGAGGCCCGCCCTCCGCTCCTCCGCCCTCCGCCCTCCGCTCCTCCGCCCGCGGCCTGCGGAGCTCCTGCTGCCGCTTCCCGGCCCGCTGCCCGGCCGGCCCTTGGCTGCCGCGGGCGGCTCCTCCGGCCTCGCCCCGCTCCCCAGAGGGGCTCCGCCGTGAGGTGTGTTTCGGTGTGCGTGTTTGCGGTGCACCGGCTTGTCCGTGGTGCCTGTCCCTTAGGTCATGCCTTGGCCTCCAAGGCTCGTTAAAGTCACGACACCGCGTAAAGCTGGCAAACCTGACCGTAATCTCTCCCAGCAGCTGCCTGGTAATCGTTGGTGTGGAGACTGCCACCAGCTGAGGGATGGAGCGGCGTATGGAGTTGGCTTTGTAATTCAGGAAGATTTCCTCCCAGCAAGCTGGATGAAGGTATGGAAAAGGCAATGTGGGTTTTTTCATCATCTGTGTGTTTTAATTCAGGCGTTTTTTAGACTGAGTGGTAGAGCTGAAAGTGGAATTTGCAGGCTAACACGACAGCCTGTGTTAAAGTGAACAGAATTGCTGGCCGATTTTGATATGTTCACCTTAGCTTAAGAAAGATTGAGGAAGGAAATCATGTCTCTTCCAGAATATTGCAGCCTAAGTTTGTGATTAAAATTTGATTAAATTAATTATGATTAACATTTTAAAGCTTGGAACAGGTTTGTAAAATGTGTCGCTGCTTTTCCACATTTCTTTCTAGGGTGTAACTGCTAGTGAAGGAGGATCTTAAAGGAGGTCTGATGACAACAAAAGCAAAGTCTCCTGTGACAGCAGAATCTATAGTTGTCCCTTACGGGCATGTGATTGGGAATGAGAAGTGGAGAGGGTCAGAACTAGCCCAAAGGCTGCAAGGTAAGCACAGATTGGAAGAGGAAAAGCATTCCTCTCTCTTGCCCAGGAATGCTGAGAACAGCTGGAATGTGCGTGCTTGACTGGTCCCATATTTATGGTGTGGACTGTGTTAGCAGGCTGAGAGATCCCAGTTGTTTGTCAAATATCTGTGTGGTCAGCTCAGCTGCAGAGCACTGCAGGGAAGCAGCAGGATCTGCTGTTGTGGGGCGTTGCAGATTTGCATCTCCACTGAACTCCCTTGAATTTACATCTATACTCTGCTACCATCTTGCTGGCACAACAAACTAAATTATGATGCTCCCTCCAGAAAAGCATGTGATATTTTTGTTGAAGTCCAGAGTTTACTGAGCAGCTCTAGTACTTTTAAATCTGTAGATTGGAACTGCTATTAATTTGCAATATTAAAGACATCGCACAGTAGTCTGGACTGCTTGTAATAGATTTACTTAAAGGGAGAAAAGGCTTTCTATAAAGTTCATTATCAAATCACTAGAATTATTGACACTTTAGGAAGGCTGTGCTGTGAAATAATTGTTAGTATATTTTTAACCACTTTATTTTTTCTTCTAACAATCTCACCCTAAGGGAAAGTTAGACTCATCTTTGAAGATGGCTTGGGACTGGTGGACTTCCATCTTTCAAACAGAACTTGCATTTTACTTATTTCTGAAGCAGATTTGGTTGCAGGGGATGAATTCAAACGAAGATTGGTTAGGTTCAGAAATGTAAGTGCTATATAAAGAGAAAAGTTTTCATTAGATACTTGTTTATTCCATGCTTCTGAAAACATTCTTCTTGTGTTATTTTTAAAAATTCCACTGAAGATGACCTTTTGGCATAATTTTCACCTGGAAACAGAAAAATTCTGCAGCTGCATTAAACCTCTATCCTGTTGCTGCAACTTACGTTCTTCCTCTTATTTGCTATTAGCAGCTCATACTTGAATTTCTCTCTGTTACATTGCATTAACTTGTTGATAACAAGGTTTTTTCTAATATCTTTTTCCTTTCAATACAGGCCAGCAGTCTTAGGGGAATTGTAATCGTAGAGAAAACCCAAATCAGTGATCAGTACTACCTAGGAGTACAAAAACTTGTTGTACTCGAACTTGGGATGGTGTTGCTTCCTGTGGCAAATCAAGGAGAAGCTTCTCAGCTTATTATTCAACTAGTAAGTTTCTGTGTTATATTAAAATATGAGATATAAAGCAAAGCAGGTAGATCTCCCCAGTGATCGTTTCAGAGAGAATGCATAGGCTCTTAAAGGAGCACAACATCATTTGAATGTAAGGAATAAATCTTCTGCAACAGTGACACAATAGTGTAGTTCAGTGGGAAGAAGGCTCATTTGGGAACAAAGAAAAAGGGCTGAAGAACATGCTCCTGGATTTTTTAAATGTAATCTTGTATGAGGTGCCACAAGGTAGCATTAGGCAAATGTCACTGTCAAAATCAGCTTGAGATTTTGCTTTCTCTGAGGCTAGGGAAACTTTTTAAATTGTTTCTTGTTACCCTTTCTCTGACTGCATCAAAAAGATGACAGAAATACTTGTTTTCATTTGTGGTTGCTATTAAGAAATGGATTGTTTAGTAAGGTTCTGCCCAACTGCATCCCGTAAGGGAGCGCACCCAAGGAGGGAGCTTGTGTTTCCATCTGCCTGGGATTGCACTGAGGCGTTCAGAGCTGAAGCGAGTACATGTGGCCCGGGGCTGTGCCAGCAGCTGCGTGTCGCTGACGCTCTGTCTGTTGGCAGGTGCGGGAGCAGAGCCGGGAGCGCGGTGCCAAGCCCTTCCTCGGCGGGCAGCGCGGGCGGCCGGCCGAGCCCGCCGTGCTGCAGGCCGTGCAGCGCATCCCCGGCGTCGGCAGGACGAAGGCGCTGCTCCTGCTGCAGCGCTTCGGGAGCATCCAGCGCCTCTGCAACGCAGACGTGCGGCAGCTCGAGCGAGCAGTTGGACAAACGGGAGCGCAACAGATTTATACTTTTTTACATTCCTGACGTGCACACGCAGTGGTATTTTGCAAAACAAAAATTTGGGATTTTTCTTCTGAGTTATAAAAGTTTGGTTTTAATAATCACATGTTTTGCTGATTTCTGTAATCATAGCTAGCAGCAACTGGACTCTGATGCTTCTTTTTTACATCTGCTATATTCATATAGATTAAGCTGTGCAAATTGCCTTGGAAAGAAGTCTGTATTTTGCATCCATCCAGAACAAATAAAAACCAAGAAAGCTGTGTTTTTCAGTAATCTGCTTTCTTTCTTTGGACATCAAGAAAAAAACCACCATATGAATATGTGCATAGTAACTTCTCAGTAGCTGGAAATATGTTACACGTGTTTAAAAAGTTTGCATATATTGCTTTATAGCAACATCTTTGATTTACAGCTTTTTGGAGTTCCTTTGGAAAGTCCTACTGGAAAACACATTTGACTTCACACAAACTTATTTCTCTGGTCACCACTCCATTTCATGGGGCATTAACAAATTTATTCCCATGTGTCTGATACCCAAAATACTGGTTGATTCATGTTGTTCTTCTGAATACAGCTTGGCATACTAATAATAAATTACAAAATATTTTGATAAATTGTAACTTCTAATATGTTAATTATACTATCAATCATACTATTATATACACTACAAAGAAAATAATATGGGAAGCTTTGAACAAAATTCCTAATTCATACTACTCTTCCAGTATTAATATTTTGAAAATCTATTTGTAAAGATTGGTTTTCCTGACATCTTGCATTTTAAGTTATATTTTTATCCTATTTTTTAAGGGTAAAATTGCCTTTTTCCTTGAGGAGGTGTGTGAACAGCATCTCTCATACCACTTGGGAGTTTGGACCACAGCAGGAAGGCAGCTGAGGAGGATTTTCCACGCTGTTGTGGAAGCCGTGGCACCTCTGAAAGCCCTCTCCTACACTGGTTAGCATGGACAGCAGGTGGAACTGCTATTTATACTGATTCTGTACTTGGGATGAAAATTTGTCTGTAACAGAGACATAATTATTTCATTTAGTGAATAATAAACATCAGAATTTCCAAAAGTACAGGAAAAGATACTAGGGTTTTTCAGGCAATTAGGGAGTATTTTAAGCTTCTTTATACGTGGGTTTGCTCAGATTTTATTCGTCTAAGGTTATGTCACTTTGCGATGAAGACTGCATTTCACACCTAAAGGCATGTGGCTGTTGTGTTGCAAGACAAACACCTTTTCCCTGTGGCAAATGGCCATCTGCCCAGTGCATTCAACACAGTTCAGCTGAGTAACAACAATTAATATTAATGGAGTTACAGGCTGTACTACTAATCCGCTGCCACCCTTTCTTTTTAGGGCTTTATTCATCCTTGTGGGTAGACACTTGGTACAAAAATTCCTGTGGCCTGAGCAAGAACATAAGGCACTCACTCCTTTCACTGCTACTTAAGTTAGCTGTTGGCTCCCACTCAGTGTGGAATGAGTCTTCAGTGAGCTGACAGAAAACCAAGATGTATGTCTGGCACCCGAGAGGTCCACATTTTTACTTGAATTGAGGGCTCTGTTTTAAATTTAAAGTGCCAAGCTTTCCTCAAGGACAAGTGAGTGTGATGATGGGAAGGGAAAGACAATTAGTCAGGAGCCAAGAGGGAAAGTATTTCCAGGAAGAGTATCATAGTGATTTCAGACAAATGAAGAACTGCAAGGGTGATTGCTGGGACTTGGCTAAAGTTTTAGGTACTTGGATAGCAATTTCAGCACACAGGCAAAGTAAATCTCATCTGTATGGAACACTGTGAGGCAGGGCTGTGCAGAACAGGGTCTGGCTGCTGCTCTCTGCGTGTGTAAAAGAAGCACTACTCCCAATATACCTGAAGAGTAACTGCTGAGAATAGGCAAGTCAGAAGAAATTTACAACTTATTTTTTTATGTAACCTTTACAGGGAAACTAGAAATATGTTTACACTCTTTGTAAGGAAGTTGGTTTTAAAGTCTTAGTTGATATTGCACAATACAGGAACTTTTCTTCAAAGTTTCTTACATCTCTGTAAGCAACATTAGAGAAACACACAAGAGGTATGGCACCAGTAAATAGAAAAAAACTGTAAATTATGCTTTATCATGCAAGCTGAAGCAGAATTAAAAAGCTACTAGTAAATGGCAGCATCTGATTTTTATTCTTAAATAAGGGTCATCAAGATATTTACACCTACTACATAAGAAATTAAAAATAAATGACAACTTTAAAGTTTACACTGAGATGCAGATTTTTGTGTAAATTTTAAGTATCTATCTACTCTGTAGATGGCAAAGTTAACTAACACTACAGTGTTAGCAATTTTCAATTAATTTAAGGAAATAATAGAAGAATCTCAAAGAAATGCTCACCAGTTATTTTTTGTCCCCCTCCTTACTACAGATACAGCTTGCTCATTAATTTTTCCAAGGGCAGATTTTTTTTTTGCTTGATGTGATAGTAAATAAATACCCTGCCACTTAGCACACGTACTTATTTTATCATATTTTAAAGCATCACTGCAATTTATGTGCCCTTGAATCAATAATATGTCCATTTTGAGATTTGTTTCACAGCTATCAATTTTATCAAGACAAGTGAGATACAAGTCTTAGGGCAAATAGGTTAAATAAAGTTTGGAATAAAGCCTGTTTTTAACAACTGAATCAACAGGCATTTAAAATGTTACCTAAATCAGAAGCAAGCCTTAGGGCAAATAGGTCAAAGTTTGGAATAAAGCCTGTTTTTAACAACTGAATCAACAGGCATTTAAAATGTTACCTAAATCAGAAAAAGAAGAGAGTAAAAGCCTTTTGGAGTTCAAAAGACCTTTTAAATTTTAAGCCTTGTAATTCTCTTCCAGAATTAAATTACCTGTTCAGTAGGCCACATCTAGTACTGAGGAAGCACCTCTGCATAAAAACACAACTCTGTGACACTGTTGCTTGGCACAAGACTTGTTTCTCTGAATATTATTATTTCCTCTCACCTGTGGTTTGTTAAGATAATTCTTCAAAGTAGTGTTAAGTGATTTATTATTGACTCTAAACTTTACGAGCAAAATCATTCTTTGATTGGTCCCCTATTATTTTGCATTCAGCATCAAGTTTGTAATAAATAACTCCCATCTAGCATAGTTATGACTATTTTTATGAAAAATCAGTCGTAACTGTATTTTGAAACCCCAAAGGAGTCCAGTCCTCATGTAAGCAATTCTATAATCTACATCTTGTTATTGCATACCTCCCAAACAACTTCATTCTAACCTTCAAATACTTCAGTTTTGCAGTTTCTGCCAGCTTCTGACCATAAGTGGCTCAATGCACAGCAAATGAAGTCACTGGTATTTGTCTGAGTTTATACATACGTGTGTGAAGAGAAAATTGATCAATATTTTTATCTTCATTTTAAACAAAAGTCACATTAACAGATACTTCTGAAAGAGTCAGTACAATGAACTTTCTGTATTGAAAAGTGTGAAGGGAGAAAGCTTCTTCTTATTCTGAGAACTTCCAGCCACAGCTGAAGGAAGGCAGAGTGTACTTGCAGCTTTCTGTCTGTTTTTAGTTCCCCAACTTAGAAAAGGGAGTTTTAGTGGGGCTTTCTTGGTCTGATCCATTTTATCCTCGTCCATGGCTAAACAAATTAAGGAGTATGTCTTCTGCATTCCCATAGAGTAAGTTGCACTCTTGCTATGCTGTGGGAAAAAGAGAACCATGGTAAGAATCACTCATCCAAAATGGGTCAAAATTTTGACAGTAACAAAAGGTTCCTGTGCAAACAGTTTTCCAGGGCAGACTGCAGCAGGCTTTCTGTGCTAATGACATCACTGAGCACAAGGCCCTTCAGAGTGCTGTGACCCTGGCATTTTGCACATGCAGACTCAAAGGTATACCCTGCAAAGCATAAAGGAACTTGTGAATCTTTTCCTGGGCTGTTATACATTTACTGGCTTCTAGCATAACTATTTAATATACACACTAACCCCCCTACAAAGCTCAAGTGTGTAATTCCTGCACAGATGTGATGGGGAGTACTTTTGCTGTTTTTGGACAGGTTCTATACAGATCACAGCTACAGGAGCTCCTGTGTGACATTCTGCTGGGTACCTGAAAGGCACAGCCTTCTCTGGCTCCTCTTAGCTCTGCCCTGAAACAATTTGATTATATTCTAGCCTTTTCTTTCCAGTTGCAACTTGGAACGGCAGATTCAGAATTCCTTATGTTCAATAAGGAAAACCAATTTTAACAAAACAAGAAAACCTAATAGCAGCAGGGCACCTTAATAACTTCTCAGGCAACATTACTTGAGTGTCTAAGCTTGCCAGGGAATGTTAAAAACATGAAGCAGTGGATTTAGCTCAACTACAGGCTCTTTCACACAACTAATAAGTTATTTAGAGCTTAATATTTTTTAATCTTGTGATGACTTTCCCTTAGTCTAAAGCTTCTATAGTAACTTTGTAACTGACTAGACAGTTAAAAGTTCACAAAATAAGAAAAATACATAAAATAATCCATGGTCTAATATAAAAGCCTCAGATCATTCAAAACAACAATGGACAGAAAATAAACATATCTTAGATGTTGTATTTCATTCCATTATTGTTTCATTGTGGTTTTTCCACTGCTGAAGAGGGTAATGCCTTCATCCTCTGGGACAAGTGAGGGGAATAAACTGAGTCTTGAAATTTTTCATGCAATTAATCTAAGTAGCTGCACTACAAAAAAGCCCACCACCCACCCAACCATTCTTATGCAGACAGAGTGCTTTGGTTTGCTAGGTCACAGTGGTTTAAACAGGTGGTTTAAACCTGAACACACATCTGAAGGCTTTATATATTCACAGGCTGAGTGGGATATCTAACTACAGGAAAGTAAACTGTAATCAGGAACTGAAGGCAGGCAAGTGACAAAACTCTAGCATATCAAATCTGGCAATTTGCCTCATTACATACCAAAGATGCTGTTGTATCCTGGCAACTGATAACCTCAATCTCCACAGGCTCCTTTCCCACACTTTTCAATTTTTCCAGCACTTCACTGACACCGAGCCACTTGCAATCCATGCCACCAACTGATACAATGTAGTCACCTTCTTTTAGGCCTGCTGACTGTCAAAAAATTGGGCACAGGTTATTACCCAGAATTACAGACATGTAAAATGTTTTTGTCATCACACAGTATCTGCCCCAAAGGCATTTCACTCTTAGATGCTACAAACCCATTCTCTAGCCATGTGCAACTTTATCAAGTACACAAACTACCTCTGGAGTTACCATTGATGTGATTCTGCTACAATCACTGACACCGAGCCACTTGCAATCCATGCCACCAACTGATACAATGTAGTCACCTTCTTTTAGGCCTGCTGACTGTCAAAAAATTGGGCACAGGTTATTATCCAGAATTACAGACATGTAAAATGTTTTTGTCATCACAGAGCATCTGCCCCAAAGGCATTTCACTCTTAGATGCTACAAACCCATTCTCTAGCCACACATGTGTAACTTTCTCAAGTACACAAACTACCTCTGGAGTTACCATTGATGTGATTCTGCTACAATCAAATGTTGGCTGTTTTTATGTTCTTTTCACTTTTCTCCTTAAGTAAATGAAGCCTGGGTTTTGCTATGCTGTTGTCCCCCAGAAGACATTTTCTGCAGTGTTTAGTTCTTTTTCTTCATTATTTTTATTTGTATTTCTGTGGTTACTTCTGCCTTTTCTGTAAGTAAACTGCTTTTCACTGCATGCTGCTTTATCCCTTTGAATTTTCCCTGGAAGAACAACATTACAAGCTAATAAAATATTCTTGCCCTTCTTTCCTTAGGCAGACACTACACTTTGCATTCCCTTCCTGATCCTTATTCTTGTTGCTATCTTTTACAGTATTTATCCCTTCTAACTTCCTGAGTAAGACAGGAAGCAACATTTGCTTTTATTATTTGTGACTTTCTACAAATGAACAGAGAAAGAAATCAACTCCAGTTTCATGTGATGTTGGGGATAGGGGTACTTTAAGAATCTGCAGCATATATAGCACTCAAAATGCATTCATATTATATGAATTTACTATCCTAATGTACAGAACTCAATAAATACTCCATCCATGAGTATGAAGTAGCTAAAGGTACATTTTGATGCTAGAGTCTGCAGAGAAATTGTTCATATCACACCAACATACTTACAGCTGCAGAACAAACTGGATCAAGACAATAAACCTGCACTGGTGAGCCTCCTTTCAGACTGAATCCAAGCTCTCCTGCTTCATGGTGAAGGCAAATGGTCCGTGGGGCTGTCCATCTCTGCTTGGCTGAGAACACTGTCAGTGGGCCCTGCAGGGAACACAACAGCACTCTGAGCTTTACTGTCACTTGTAAGTGAGCATTTCTGCTTTTGTAAGTCATAATGCTTTAAGCTCATCTATTGTAGATTTTACTCAGGTTAACTCCCAGCTAATTCCCCAGAAATGCAAAGGGATTTCTTGACTGTTCAGCTGGTACTTCACACAGAGTGGGATAAAGGCAACTGCCAAGTTGTTCCAGGATCTCTGTTAAGGTGAGCAGGATCTTCTGGCTGCAGAGGCTGTAAGGTCCTCTATTATTCCATGTCAGAGGAGATAAACTGATTCATGAAACATTGCATATTCTGATCCCCTTTTGCTCACTGACACATACAGAGCCACCTGAAAGACTGTCTGTGTCACATGCAAGCCACATGTTCTGCATGCCTGTCTACACAAACTAGGTATCACTCCCACCCCTTAAGTTGTGTGCAATTATCTCTTGAGACTTCATGGGACTTTTATGAAGGTTTTCAAGACCAAATGTTGTGCAAGCCATACAGAAACAGCACTTCTATTCCTTGCTTCTCTCAAGTTGACTTATACCTCTAAAGCTAGAAGGGATTTCTACAATAGCTTCTGAAAAAAATTCAATTATTACAGGCTCATTTTTTCAGGCTAAAATACTTGTGTCCCTTCCCTCATGTTAGAGTGAATTTATTGCTGCTATCAAAATGGCAGAGGTTGGTCAGTATCAGTGTGTTGTTACATACCAGCTTGTGAAAGAAGTCTTTAACTTTCACCTTGGAAAACTGAGGAGCAATTGCTTCTATTTTATGTTCTGTTTTAGCTGAAATAAAAAGAAAACAAAATGAATTTTCTTTTAAGTATTAGTTAAAACACATCAAAATTTATTTTTCTTGCATTCCAAGCTACATTGGAATTTGTCCTAAATTCTTACTAGGCTGTGGAAAAATTAATCTTTGTGGAAGTTTGTTAGACATCAGAACTGACTTAAAAATGTCTTCAGAGCTCACAGTATCAATATGGAAAACTTGAAAAAAAAACCCTCAGAATAAAATTATGCTATTCCCATCTTTATCTTATTTGTCTTTGAGAAGTTTTTAAAACCAGCACTCATAGTTTCCTACTGCATCCAAAGAGGAAAATGTACTATGAGCTGGACTAAGGTAGGGAAAAAAAACCAACAAAAAACCAGCAGTCAAATTGAGTTAACAACCCAATTTAGTACAAGAGTTGGGCTCAAGAAACAGTTACTGTAGTTTTCCCCCATATAATTTTAACTTTTCAAGTTTCCCCATTTTTTCTAGCTCACAAGACAGAATCCAGCTTTTTTTGGTGACTAACTAACTACCATTGTTATCTACCCCAAAAAACGGTGTTGCTAGAGATAAAAATACTGTAAAACAGTTCTAACAAAATAATATACTGACCAAAATATATTGATCTGTGACTGAGGAAACATGTAAGAAATCAGAACTTGTGGAAGAGGTTTTACAATGACTTCTGTGAGCCAAAGAGAAATTAGAAAAGAGAATCCATGTTTACCTCTGAAAGAATGTCCTACCAAGGTTGTTGACAGGGAAACCAAGAAAGAAGGATAAATAAGAGAAACCTGCACCTGTCTATTCCAATGAGCACTTTGTTTGTCTCCTCTGACCAATGAATAAAGTGTAAACTTATGAGCTTTGTAAGAATGTATAAAAAGCATGCATGCTAGAACAAAAACAGGTTTGAAGCCTTCTGAAAATGGAGTGCTGCTTTGTATTGTCTCCATCTCAACTACAACAGGAACTCTACAAATGTACAGTTTATTTATATTCTGTATGAAATACATATATACATTATTGTACATATAATAATATGTATTGATATATATACAAATGAGAGGCCAATCCACATGAAACCATATTTGCCTATGGTTGGATATCCTTTATTTCTGGCTGTGTACACTTACAGAGTATATCTGGAGCCTGAATTAGACTTAGGAAGTCATCTTCTGTCTCTTGCTGAGCATATTTGTGAAGTGACCGTTTATGTGCAGCTGTCAGAACCTCCTGGAGAACCTCAATGTTGCGAAGCTTTTTGCAGAGCCCACAGACCCTGAGAGCTTCTTCGTGGTAAACAATGGCTTTGCGTAAATGCGCTTTCCCTGCAAACACCAAAAACCACTGCTTGTCATCCACAGACAATAAATACCAGGCAATTTTCAAACTGTGGCTAGGAGCTGTGTGAAAGTGCCAGTTACCTAGTTGTTTTCTCTGAACTTTGTCCTTTAAAACAGCAAGAACCATCAGCCCTTCAGGCACACAGTCATACAGCTGGGACAAGGCTTTCTCCTGCTGATCTTCATCATCACCAGGCTGCACTGTAATAATGGGTAAAAACCATTAACATACACTTCTCTTGGTCTCCTGTTCATTTAGGTGTATTATTGTGAATTATTATTGAGAATTATTACTACATTCTCTCCCAATGCAGTAAAATATTTATATACGTGTACATAAATATATGAATAAGAATTTCAAGTTTTTGCTTTTATCATCTATAATATGCAAGTAATACTTACATGCCAAAACATATTGATAAAATCAGAACTATTTAGTAGTAGTATATAAAGGAGATATAACATTTCTTTTGTTTCTATGAAAGTTAGTTTACTGAATTTTTACATTTTTCTCAAAAGACAAAAAGAGCATGCTTATATACATGTATATATGAGTAAGAATCTCAAGTTTTTGCTTTTATCATCTACAATATGCAAGTAATACTCACATGCCAAAACATATTGGTGAAATCTGAACTATTTAGTAGTAGTATAAAAAGGATATGTAACTTTTCTTTTGTTTCTGTGAAAGTTAGTTTACTGAATTTTCACATTTTTCTCAAAAGACAAAAAGAGCATGTTAAATTCTGGTCATTTTCAAATTTGAGAGGGGAAAATGACCAGAATTTAACATAGATTAAAGCACCAAAGTTCTTGGCTCCAAGAATTACTCACAAACCAAATTATAACTGTATTGTGTTTATTATTTTTATTTCTATGAACATATAAAGAAGTATGATTCTTACGTTCATGGTCACACAGAATGGTGGCAGTGAAGTAATGTGCCAGAGCTTTGTAATGGTCTGACTTTATTTGTGCCAGCTTGGACCAGGAATAGGGAATATTCTCTTTTTTACTCACAAACCAAATTTTAACTGTAGCTGTGTTTATTATTTTTATTTCTATGAACATATAAAGAAGTATGATTCTTACGTTCATGGTCACACAGAATGGTGGCAGTGAAGTAATGTGCCAGAGCTTTGTAATGGTCTGACTTTATTTGTGCCAGCTTGGACCAGGAATAGGGAATATTCTCTTTCACTGGTTCCTGATTCATTGCAGTGTTAACCAGCATGTAAACCTCTCCCACCTAAAATAAAGCAAATAATTGAAGTATTAGAACTTAGTATGAGGTATTAGGAACTGAAGTAAGGGGTGTCATATTCATGCTTAAGACAATTTCATACACAATCACATCAAAGAAGGGGAAAATATGGTTAAGATGGATTGGAATTAAGTTTGGAGAAAAATTTGAAATGTCTTCTCTGATTTTTCTCACAAGAAATCAATTTTGTACAAGAACAGATGGACTACATCAGTCATACCATATGGCTTCATAGTTAAATAAAAACACCATATAATAAACAGGTCTTAATTTACAAATATAGCTCATTAATTCAGTTGAAAAAAAGAGTGAAGCACATTCAAACAGTAGATTTTTGCTACACTTTGAAACTGTGCGTCAAACATAGCGTTTAAGTTTGTGTGGTCTGGTTAAGACTGGGATATTATCATTTACACAAAGGAAATAAAACAGTTTTATTTATTCAAATAGGTTTTTTTTTTTCAAACACTGAATGCTGCTTTAGTGGATCAAACTACTCCCAACTGACAGAATCAAAAAATCTTTCCCCTGCAGCTGATCAATCCTACAGATATGTCACAGTGGCTTTACAGGGTTGGTATGAAAGGCTTTGCCTGTTTTTCTTGTATGGAACCACAGAGTAGTGTCTGCTACTCTGAAATAACTGAGAAAGCATAGGAATATCTTCAGGGCATCCTTATTTTTTGGTACATACCTCAATCAAGTATTCTGGCTTTACAGGGTTGGTATAAAAGGCTTTGCCTGTTTTTCTTGTATGGAGCCACCTTTGTGTCTGCTACTCTGAAATAACTGAGAAAGCATAGGAATATCTTCAGGGCATCCTTATTTTTTGGTACATACCTCAATCAAGTATTAACACTACCTTCTGGGGCAAGCCTATCTCACCATTTTCTGGCAAGTTCCAAGACAGCTCTGCAGGTACCAACCTGACTCTGTTTGTAAAGGTCCCTCCCTCAGTTACAATTTAGCTATTTTTTTTATTAATCCAAAAGATTTTTTGGTTTGCATACCCTTCAGCAGCTGGGAAACAAGACATGCTGTTTTCAATACTTAACAGGGAACCACACAAATACCCTGTGACCTTTTATATGTAGTTCTGTGGATGAAATCTGTATGTTTGAAAGACCAACATAAATAGCTTGTTAAAAACCTTCAGCAAGTTCACTGTTCACTGTTCATCTCCATGAACTATGAATTAAATATATTGTAACAACTCTAGAATACTATTTAAATTTTGTTCACGTTTTACTCTTCTGAAAGCTTGTGCTTTTAACTAGTTTGTGAGCTGCCCCATGTTATTTTTGATTTCTGGTAATGGTTGTTAACATTTAAATTTAATAAATATTAATATTCTATAATATCATATATAACAGTACACATATAATAATAGTGTGTGTATATATATATTTAATAGTATGTATATTATATAATAACAATATTACTTAAAGCTGCAGGTAATAACACAGCACTGTAAACATTTATTTTATAGAATAGATTTAAAGTCTCATATTTTACCTTGGCAACTTCCTGTGTCATTTTTACTAGTGTGAAAAACTCATTGCGTATTCCAGAAAGGCCAATCTGCTCAAAAACACACTCTTGAGCTTGGGCAAGCATCATTTTCACCAGTACATTCAGCATAGCTGGGCTCATGTCATAACTTGGCGTGTGAGTAAAGGTCTCCTTTAAGTAGCTTAGAACTCCTGCAATTACAAAATGGTTTTGTCAGCATGACAAAGAAAAACAAGTGAACTTAATTCTAGTATGTACCAGAATAATTAGGATTTAAAGGATATTTTCTCGTATTGCACTACAGCAATCTGAAGGAATTCTTGGTGCCTAAGAAGTTAGACTGACCTACAGGTTTTGCTTTGCATTGCCATCAACCATCCCCAAGTACAGCTGTCAAAATTACACTTCTGAGGAGCAACAGAAACTGCAAGTTTTGAGGGCACTGCCTTCAGATTTGCTTGTAAAAGTTCTTGTGATTGACCATAGGAGTGTGTTGAACTGAATGTGACTTATACATGGGAGAGGCAGGCTATGGCTTACACAGGGGACAAAAAAAGAGAAAAAACTGCACAGCTTTAAGGAGATGATAAAGGAAAAGACAAAAACATAGAAACTTAATTAAATATTAATTTTCAGATGCTGCTAAGTGTATTGTGTGTCCCAATGAAAGCTCTGATCCATGCCTGTCAACTGGAATTTTTATTTATACATATAAAAATATATTTAATAGGGCAAAAATAAGATTGTTCTGTAGACATCTGGTTCCACCAAAACATTAGTAATTGCTATCATATATCAAATCTAAAGCAAACACTAACTGTAGTGCAATACTGAGTAACAGTTTCATGCATGGAAGCATAACCTCAGCAGGCATGTCACCAGACTGGTTCAGTGAGTTCTCCTAGCCTGCTAATGCTGACAGACCTGCAGAAGTGTAACAGTAAGGCCTCTGCCTTTTAATATTCCAGCTTCTGTGATCTTACTTCTTACCACCACACTTAGTTCTGGCCATGTTGTGCAGTATTTTCCCACTAAACAGTGTCTGTGATTTTTGATTTTCCATGTTACATACACTCATATCTGAATTTTTAATATGCCATTAAACAGATTTGAAACATTGCCATCCCTACCCTTTTGCACCAAAATAATTAATCCCAAATTTACCAGGCATATCCCAAGTACGGATGGAGTGCCCTACTGAAGGGGACTGAAGTACAGGAGAAAAAAAACATGGTATTTTTTGTTCTCAACATATTTCTGCTTATCTTGAGGATAAATTCTGTGCAACATCTTCCATCCAGCACTGGGAAACAGACTCTGTATCATGCCTCTGCCAACAAAATGCAGTGTTACAGCACCATGCACAGGTACAATGCAATGCTTCCTGAGCATGTTGCTTTGGGCACCTGCAAAGGTTACTGTGGTAGCAAATAACACCTTTCCAGTTTTGCATTAATTCTGCTCTGCAAACACGTTGAAGTGAAAAGCAGTGATTTTTTTTATTTGCAAAATGGAAGGAGCAGCAGTAAAATGGAGAAATTTCCCAAGTACTGAAATTTCCCAAGTAATGAAATTTCTTTTAGATTAAATACAAAGGTTAAAAAACAATTTATTTATTTATTTTAAATATGTATGAAAAAATACTACACTTTTTTTTGATAGCTATGTATTCAAAGGAGGGAACTTATGAAAATTCAACTCTGTCCTCCACAGTTTTTAGTTGATAAAGCTACGCATGCACTGCAAACCAACAGTCACAGATGTTAGTACAGAAATAAATCTTACAGTACATATTAATTACAAAGGACATGTCTTTAAATACTGCATGTAGCACAGACGATACTTACAAAACAAATCAGAAAATCTATTTAAAAGCCCCCAATGAAAACAAAAGACTTTATAACATGTTAGTTCAAGGAAAAGGACTCCCTTTATTAGAATTTCTATTTCTCCTTGCTTGGGACAGAAATTGATTACTTTGAACCTGTTTGCCTTTGGAATCTACAGAAAACAGGTAGTCAACTTCCAATGAACTGCAACATTCACCAGAGGAAAAAATAAGATTAATTTTTAAGACCCTCATATGGAAAACTAGGCTTAAGGGTTTTTATCAAACGTGTCACTCTTGTACAGATTTGACACCAAGTTGCCAGCACTGAGGTAAAAGTTATGCTGGTGAAGCAAGGAATGAAGCAGTTAATGCTACTGCAGTAACTCTGACCTTTGAACTGCAGTTCAATAATCATTAACCACAGCATTCACTATCTTATCTGCATGTTCAGACTGCACTTCCAGGTTTTAAAGTTTCATCTGAGCTCTTCACCAGGCTTCCTGAATGCCCATATTCCTCATTTTCTGTGTAATCAGGCCAGTAGAAAATGCAGAAATCTCTATGACATCAGAATCTCTATGACATCAAAATGCAGAAATCTCTATGACACTGGGGACATTTGTGTGAAGACCTTTCCAGTATTTTAAGATGCGTACCTGCAGCTTTCTGAAAAGCATCAACAGCATTTTCAAGTCCAGCCTGGGTCTGACGATTGCATCTTGTTCCAATCTGTGTGTAGAGAGCTCCAATGTTGAATAAAACACTGGCTTTTTCAAGCAACAGATTTTGCTGGCACACTGGGACACCTGTGAAGGAATCATACCTTGGGAAACAAATATCAGAAGAAGTGTTAAGATTATCAGAGTCCATTAAAAAAACAAGTACTTTCATTCTGTTTTTCTGAATGACTAGTGGAATTATTAACTGTTCTGCTACAGTGAAAATGAAGGGGAACAGAAACACCATTATGTTCTACAAGGATAATCCACAGAATTAACCAATCCAGGAAACAGCTTTATTTGAGACAGTTTTCAGCAGGTTTTACAGCAGTGCCTCCATAAGCTCATTACATTTAAGTCAGAAGTGCCCATAAAACATCACAGAGGTGGAGAGCATACTGGGGCAGTATCCAAATGTGCTGCTACACTCTCCTACCTAGGGGCTGCCAAAGATCAACTGGCATGGTCAGAGCCTCTACTGCTTGTGTTTAAAGTTTCTATTTGCAGTTCTCACTAGAAATTTAACAGTTTCTCTTGGCTACATGGAAGTCATCTTTTTTATATAAAATAAAAATTTTGAATTCAGAGTCAAATTTTGCTCACAGATATAGTAAATACTCCCTTATAAAAAAATATGTTGCTCCTTTCTCTCATCTGGCCCAAGTGGTCTTCCTAACATATTGAAGGAAAGTAATTAAGGTCTGACCCCATTCCTTGTCCTCATTTTGTACACCTAGGTTCAGAATTCAGAAACATCCGTAGCTGTCCAAACTGAAGATTATTTCCTCTCTTTCACCCTTGTGCTAACCTTAGCCCAAATAATAATCTAGCCAATGGTTTCACTCTAAGCATGTAAAGAGTGTACTGTATTCAGGTTTACTCTTAACTTAAAAAAACAAATATGACAACACACGGCAGGGATTCAAGAGGAGACACACACTGACATACTTCAGATTAAAAAATAGTTAATGATTCCAAACGTTCTGGGGGAAAAACAAGACTAAAGAGAAACATGAACTACACACTTACCATGTAAATAGAACTCCAATGTGCCTGGTGGGTGGGAAAAATCTGTTTTCTACAAAACCAAGTTGCAGGAAATAGCTTATCAACATCTCAATGCCAGCTTCATCTCGGCTAGGAGTCCGGCAGGCCTTGAAGAACAACAGATTAAAATTGAGTGCATTCTGTTGAGTTACAGGGTGAATACTGAAACCCCAAGGATAAAGCTCTGCTTCCTTTGGACTTCTGCATATCATAGAAATGTGTGGAATCTGAGAACAGTAAGCTTAAAGCCATATGGATTCATGCCAGAAGTTTTTCAGCTGCACATAAGTAGCATACAACCTTTAAAAAAGCAAACAGAATCTGTTTGGCAAGTCTCAAAGTTAATTAAATAAAGACTGTAGGTATTTCATGAAAGCTAGAGAAGGCTTATGTTTCTAGCATAGTACAGGAAACAAACAACAGTCAGAAATACAACCTTTCTACTATAATATTTTGCCAGGTTAATCCACTTTAACACTGGCCCTGCTAAATTTAAAATACTTTAAAATAAAAAATAGTCTTTGATTAACAAAGTTTACAAAGCTACATCAATAGCTCAATCACTTTGCAGAATTTCATCTGTTTCTTCACTCAGAATGTAAAGCTCTTGGACAATGGACATTCATGCACCATGTCTCAGAAATGAAGTCAATAAGAGTATAGAGTAAGCTCAAAGTAAAAATGTCATATTTTGGTTCCATACAAATGTTATTTACAAATGTATATTAAAAGACCCCCTAGTATAACCATATTTGAACTTACTTGTCTCAGATCCATGAGATCTGCTATTTCATCTTCATACTCTGAACTGTCTTGACTATAATGTTCCAGAATAAAGTCCTAAAAGAGAAAAAAAAATATAAAATTGGAACATCTAAAATATATATAAATATTTTATATATATTTTATTATATGTTATAGATATATATAAAATATAAAATAAAAAATTAGCTTAAACTGGTTTTTTTTCCCTGCAGTTACAAACAGTACAAAATTGATTCAGCTATGATTTGAACAGGGTCTACTCCCTTTCAGTGAACATGTAACAATGAGACTACAGCAAGACAGTAGATTTATGATTTGGTATCTCAGACAAATTTCACTGTGATGTAAAGGAACCAAACATCTGCTACATTAGCTCCAATTGGTTTTAAAACAACAACACTCAGTGGTTTTGAAACGGACAAACAAACCGAGTTATCTAAAACAACAAGGGGATCAAGTGACCATAAAAACTTGCTAACAGAAAGAAACTGCCAACTTCTTGTGAGCTACACTAGGGCAATTCCACTTAAAATAACAAAGCTGCAATGACATGAAGTGGTACCATGATCTGACCATGGAATTTAACCCACAGAACTAAAAATAGAGACAAATGCTACAATGATACAAGACGGTTTACTGTGAGCTAAAAATCTGTATTGCACAATACACAGAAGTACAGAAAATACAGAGGATGGTTCAAGCAGCCAGCAAAGTACATTAGACAACAAACACGCAGAGTTAATGCTCCAACACTGCTTCCCCACTGAGCTATCCTGGTTAGAGTAAGTTGGTGTATCACTACATTATGCTGAGTAAAACCTTAATTAATACTTCCTCTCACACTTACATCAGTAATCAATACTCTTATTAGAAACAAAACCATGAAAGGAATTTTTATTCATTGGTTTAACTCTGTCTTCAAAATGGAATTTCTTATAACATTTTTGGACTTCTTGTCCTAATTAGGCAGGAGCAATGACCCAAATCAGTGGTAGTTAATTTTTAACATGTCATGATCTTGATCTTAGGACAAAACAAAAAATAATTTGTACCTAAATTCCTTCTGTTTCTTTAAAAAAATCTGAAATGGAAGTTATTACTGTTAACTATTCATTCTGAAATGTGTATGTAAAATTTACCTTGAGGGGGAGTGTAAAGTCCACATCTTTGGTTTCCTTTAGGCCAAGAGGTACCAAGGGAATACTGAAAGTCTCTCTATGGAAAAAAAAAGGCAAACAGATTCACATTACTTTTCTGCTTCTGTTATAATTACTTTTTTTTTAATTTGATGACAGGAAGTTCATACATTGATGGGGTAAAGAGAAAAGTATACAGTTCCCTCCTGCACAAGAAAATCTGCCTAATAGCCTGTACTTCTCAAGAAGTGAGTGAAGAAAGCTACTTGTCTGCTCTTTTTTTTTTTTTCCATTTAAGCCTATTTTTCTTTCAGGCAAAGGAAAGGAGACTCTCAAAGGCTGCCTTCCCTCATTTTAGCTCCTCAGCTGCTAGCAGATCTGCCACACTAAGAGCCATATTAAGTACTAGTAGATATAATCAGTATTTTACATGCTACCAATGGTTTTGTATGTAGTAGTTACGTGTGCCACATGGGAGAAGCACAGCCAAAGTTTTCACAGAGAAAGGTCTAGGAACAGCAAGTCCAAGAACTACTTAGCTTCTAGACAATGCTAGGTGTTAACCTCCAGACAAGTCAATCTCTTGAATATCACAGGGCAATAAGGATGAGAGCTGACGTTAAAAAAGGTCAGAATTGCTTCCAGATACATGGTTGGTTGTGTAGATTTAACAGATCAGTATAAAGCAATTATAAAGTTCACTAATATTTTCATTTTTCCTGAAAACAACTTTTTGAATGTCTAACCATTATTTAGAGCATTCCATTACCAACTACAAAATCCCACGTTCATTTACAATCTTGTCAGCAGAACCAGCTTTCTTACTGGTGAAAATTCTATCTTTAGATTGGCAGTAGGAATGCAGCTTCCTAAGCAGAGCCAGAGTCCTTCATAAACCAGAAAGTGGCTCTGCTAGCTTGAAAAGGACTTCCAGGATACAGAGCCAAAACACCATTTCAAGTGGTGCAAATGATCTGATTTCTGATGAGACTTTTAAAAGAAACCTCAACACTTTTACTACAGATTACATCAAGACTTTTTCCTCAAAAGGAAATGAGACATGTGGGAAAGAAATCCTAACTTAGTGATTTAATCCATTCTAGTACCATTCACATCCCCTGTAGCTATCAGCATTGGTCATTCAAAGAAAGTGAATTTAGGTTTTTTCCACAGCTAAGGTGCCACACCCATGGAGGTAACATCATGAGAGAACTGAACAGCTAGGGAGGAGATCCTGGATTTCCAGAAGTGAGCAGAAATAGCATCACCCTTCTCAATCAAGCTGAAATGTGTGCAAGTACTGGGAGGACCAACCCTTACATTGTTTTAACACAATACAGGCTAATCCAGTAAACCATGGGTGTGCCCTTATGTTAACAACTGCATGCACAATGGTCACAACAACTATTAATAGCTACTTACTGTTAAAGGCTGGAGAGCACTTAGAGGGAAATTAATTATTTTAGCTGATGAAACATAAAAAACATTTAGAGCTTAAGAATAAGAAAGGCAAAACACTATTCAAAATAGATTGGGGAAGTAGAATCAGGAGAGAGTAACAAGGATATTGCTGTCCAGCCTCAAGGCTTCTGCCTGCCTTGGGGCCTGATCTACTGCTCATCCTCCAGTGAGAATCTGAATATTTTTAGTATTTTTTAGCTAGAAGAAGAAATTGTTCTTGTTGAGCCCTGCTCTCATTTACACAGTTCTCTGTGCTCACATGCATCTAAGAAGACCTGTACAATCTTGAACAAGAAAGCCAAATCTCAAAAAAAAAAGACAAACCAAAAAAACCCCAAAATATTTTCACATCAAGTAGCTGTCAAAGTTTGCCATGGGGATGGAGGGTAAGAAGTTTAGTACAAGTTGCTGTTTGAGAAAACTACAAAATAGATATTTTGTATCAAGTCAGCCTTTAGTTGTAAGTTACCTCCCTGGAAATGTTCTTCTTCCTTTTACATTAAGAATTCCTTGTAATCCACCTGGAAGTTTAACACCTAACTGAGAACAGTGCTAAGAGGGATCCAAAATTATATCCCCATCACATGAAACATTTCAATTTGTACCTTGAGCTGCTGTTGATCAAATAGTAAATATTTTAGTTTTAGGAGGAACAAGACATATAACTGATACAGAAATTATTTCAGTATGCAGCCAATGAATACTCCTTAAGTTTTATCTTTGAGGAATCCATTGCAATTTAAAAATTAGTGTGCTCTTCAAAGTGGAGAAAATTATCTTGGAAAAAATCCAGCTTCATCTACTAAAAATTCCTCCTTTAGCCAAGGAGTTTGTGTTTTTCTGTCACTGAAGGGCACACATTCAAGATTACCTAGTCTGCTCTAAACATCAGATCAGCATTGTGCTTCTGTTCTCCAGCTAAAGAGAGGACTGTTGAATGCACCACATTTGAGAAGAGATGTTACTGTATGGCAAAGTTTGCTCACTCCAGAATGCACTGAGCCATTCCAGTACTGGAAGTTCTGCTAAGTGCCAACTGCTTGCAGTATAGTCCCAAGAGCTTTCAATTTCTCTCCTCTCTTCAAAATATCTTGGAAAAAACCCAACTTCATCTACAAAAATTCCTCTGCTTTAGCCAAGGAATTTGTGTTTTTCTGTCACTGAAGGGCACACATTCAAGATTACCTAGTCTGCTCTAAACATCAGATCAGCATTGTGCTTCTGTTCTCCAGCTAAAGAGAGGACTGTTGAATGCACCACATTTGAGAAGAGATGTTACTGTATGGCAAAGTTTGCTCACTCCAGAATGCACTGAGCCATTCCAGTACTGGAAGTTCTGCTAAGTGCCAACTGCTTGCAGTATAGTCCCAAGAGCTTTCAATTTCTCTCCTCTCTTCAAAGGAACTTCACATCCAAGGATTAGTGGCACACACATTTCCCAAGAGAAGGACAAATATGCAGACTAACCCTTAGTCAACAAATCCACCATCAAGTATGTTCTCTTCCTATCAAGCTCTCTGCTCTTTCACATGATTAGTGTCCAACATTCACACTCACCTAGAAACAATTTTGTTTTCAAGGGTAAACAGAAGATCTGTTAATAATTGAATAACTTAGCTTTATACTTACTCTGCATTTTGATAAACTTCTACTGAGATATTAAGTCCTTCCAATTCTTCCTTTAAGATCTGCAGGTCTGAGTTTACAAAACTGAGTTCCAGTAGTACTTGCTCTCGTACTTTGTTGTTGGTGGTTGCTCTGCAGAGACACATGAATTTTTTATTGCTCAGGAAAAGGTTTTCTGCAAGCTTTGTTGACCCCCTTCGACCTCCAATGCAAGCATTCCCAGCATTTTTAAGATTTCTTTTTATCTCCTTAAGAGATGATACAAGACCTCATGTTTCAGAATTTATTAGGTTTTTCTGTCAAGAGAGTGCCTGGGATAGTTTCCAGATAATAGCATGCAGCCACAGAAGATCTCCTATATGCCAGATTTTCCATGTATGATTAAGGTTCAAGCTTATTTTCAGATACATTAATCAACAAAACTAAAGCATCTTAATCAGAATCACTGCCCTACTTTATGTGATTTTTTTTTCCAGTGTAGAAGATAGGTGGGTGAAGGTGGAAGCAGTCAGGAGACATTCTTCAACAGAGACTTCCCCATCTTATAAATTGAAAAAAGCTCTGTTGAGACGTCTGATCTTAAGAATAAAAGAAAATAACTGTCCCCCAAAAGTTATTACAGAAAGAAATATCTTTCAACCAGATCTTTTTAATACAAGACAATTTTCTCTACAATTTGATTTTGTTGGATGTAAATATAATTTTGTTTGTTTCCTTTGCCATTTATGTATTTAAATGGCAACACTTTGAACTGCAAGCACAATGTATGTTAGCATTTAACACCCCCTGAGCATTTCTGTGTGATTACTTATTTGTGCTTTTGTATCACAATTTCTAACCTGAGTCTCTATACTGACAATGGGGCAACATGATATTGTCGAGATTCACATAACTCTACACTGAATTTCATTTTAGCTCAACTTCCAGAGCAGAAGACAATAAAAAGGAGAGGGTGACTTTTAGAAATTCTAAGAACAAAAGTCTTTGCACTATGTGGATCGTGGGCTTCAAGCCTAGTGCTTATTTTCAGCCAAAAGTAAAGGAACCTGCATTTCCAGTTTTTTCTCAAATTCTACTCCAGGAGGCTTCTTGTGGACAGCAATTGGTTTGTTTCTTTTAGAACTTGATGAAATTCAAATAGAATCTGCAAACATAAAGCTTGTTTACGTTTTTCCTTAGGAGACTGTAGATACAACTAATCATGTGAACTGTCTGGTGGTCAGGCTATTTTCAAAATTTCTTCTTTGAAAGAAATAGCAAGTTTTAATAGTTCAACAGATGTAAATTCATTTTAGATTTCTAAAATCTTAAAAGTAAATCTGTTCTTCTGCTCTTAAGTAGATTTAGTTCCCACTCCTGTAAATAGCAACTTCAGTATTTCAGAAGTTAATACTGGCATCAGAAACTGAACTTTAGGGTATCTAGGTTAAATGTTACCAGTTTTCACATTGGCTATCACTCACCTCTTTAACCCTTCCAAAACATCCTGAATCAACAAGCAGAAATATTAAGTGAATTAAGTATTCCATTTCAAAAGCAGGTATAACTTTGCTAACCATACAAAAGGCAGTAAAATTGTAAGTCTCACTCCTTAAGTCAATTACCAGAAAACACAGCACACTTCAGAGGCTAAAATTACCTAAGTCTCCAACCTGTCACATCTCTTGCAAGAGTGGAGATCAAAGCAGGTAACAGACAACAGGCAACCCACTGATTAATGACAAGTTTAGAAAATTTAATTTATCCAGCATTTTCACTTCTTTAAGTATATTTACTAGATTTTCTTTTTGAAGACCTATTGTTGCTCCTGCTAGCAGAGAAACAGACACTACAGGAAACTACTGCAGAAGAGAATTGGGATAATTTTCAGCTCTTCTGTGTAAGATTAGAAATCCACAGACTGTTTGCCAAAGAGCTGATCACAGGATGTAACAGCCTTAAGGCAGGGTCAACACAAGGCTATTCCTATGGGGACAGCCACATACAAAAACATACCCTAAGAAAATGTAACAGATGAAGTTACCTCAAACTGTAGGAGAATTTGGTGGCAGCTGGTGGTAACTCAGCTCAATTAGATGTGAGCTACCCTGCTACTCCTGTATCATTATTACAGAGAGGAAAGAAGGCAATGGATGGTCCTTTCTATGATGCAGCACAGAGCTAAAGAATCTTGGAAAAAGCAACAGCATAGTGGCAATACCTTTATTTGATTTGAGGAGTAAAAGGGACTCATTACAGTATTCAGCAAGGTTCACTTATCATTATCACTAGCAATAAAGCAGAACAAAGTGAGCAATTCTAACATGTGGCTCATTTACTACAACACAGTACTGAAAGGGCACTGGAAAGTAAATAATGACTCTGTAGAGCCACAGCTTGAAAATAATTCAGGGAGATTCACAAATCATTCCACAGTATGAGATGCAGCATGTTTGGGGGGAAAAAAAAGGAGAAAATACAATAGCTAAGAGACTTCCACAAAATTAAAACTAAATTAAACAATTTTTGCTTGGGCAAGAAAACTAAGAAACCATGACATGTACCTTAAAAGATTTTCAGCACCAGCTCTCATTCTCACTGCTCTTAAGATCTGCTGGTTTAGAACTGCTCTTTGATTTTGCAGTTTGCTTCGTCCAGTCTCGGCAAGAGGATTGCATCCCTAGAATTAAGAAAACAAGTTTTTTGTTGGTGTTGGAAGAAACTTCAGAGGGACTAACATGGAATTTAAATTAATCTTAAAGATTCATTTAAATTCAATGGTAAAAGCATAGGTTCTGTATGAATACAGATTAGCTACCTTGACATCAATGATGATCTGACATCAACAACAGTATTTCTTGTCTCAAACTTGGTCATGAAAACCAAAAGAGACCATGACCACAGTACATTTTAACAACAAAATTCAAACAGAAAATATCTGTTTTAAACCTTAAGTACACATGTAAGCCAGTCTCTTCTCCCCTAAAAATATTTTCAATAAATTTTGCAAATGCAACCAAAAATGACAGAATGTTATTAAGTTGCTAGGATTTTATGAAAACAGTATCTGGCAAGACAGCAACTCCCATCAAAGCTTCTGCTTAACCCTTGTGAATCACAGTTCTACACTGGTATATATGCAGCCTTGAAATACAACTCTGTCCAAAACATGCTGTGGTGCTCAAAGTTTGGGGCTCAAAAGCCTGCTTCCAGTTTTAGGATCTCTCATCTTTCCTTCTGGTGGCTCAGACCTTCAGTACAATTCTTCCCCCTCCTTCCCTAGGCTCCTCTCTTCACATCTCAAACTTGTCAAGAGAGAGCTTAACAGGGTGAAATGATGAAACTGTCAGACTCTTACCAAATTAGGCTCTTAAAGAGTAAAGTGTGAAATACAGAACTCACAAGAATGCTCCCATGGATGTGCATACCTTACACAAGACTCAAACTGCTGAAACCTGTGTTTGAGTAGGACTGAGCCATTGTATCCTGAGCACTGATAAGCTAAAACTGCTACAGATGAATAGGCCTGCATGTTTGTCCTTTTTTGTTTAAAGGAAACACTATTTTAACACCTTTTTAAAAGTATGTTAGAAATTTCCCTTCCACAATTTATTCTTTGCTCCACCACCCCTTTTAAAAAAAGTATCAAATGCCTTTGAATCTCAATACTCAAGAGTCTGCTACTTCCCTAGGCTCTTCTCTTCACATCTCAAACTTGTCAAGAGAGAGCTTAACAGGGTGAAATGATGAAACTGTCAGACTCTTACCAAATTAGGCTCTTAAAGAGTAAAGTGTGAAATACAGAACTCACAAGAATGCTCCCATGGATGTGCATACCTTACACAAGACTCAAACTGCTGAAACCTGTGTTTGAGTAGGACTGAGCCATTGTATCCTGAGCACTGATAAGCTAAAACTGCTACAGATGAATAGGCCTGCATGTTTGTCCTTTTTTGTTTAAAGGAAACACTATTTTAACACCTTTTTAAAGTATGTTAGAAATTTCCCTTCCACAATTTATTCTTTGCTCCACCACCCCTTTTAAAAAAAGTATCAAATGCCCTTGAATCTCAATACTCAAGAGTCTGCTAGCATAACCCTGCAGCCTCAACTAATAATTCTGAAGCAAATAAAATCACTGTTTTAAGGCTTACCCTTAAATGAAGAATGTTCTTTTGAGTGGCCTCACTGGGTATGATTACAAAGCTTATCAGAGTCCTACTGTATTGTCTGCTACACAAGAAGGAGGCTCAAACCTCTCTAAGACTTCTTTCAACTACTCCAGCCACTAAATTATGCATTATTTTGGACCTCTCCCTCTTAGTTTTGACTAGAAAAATTTGATTTTGTTGTAAGAGCATTTGAAAGTTTACTAACAAGCTCCAATTATGAGTGGTCAAGCAATGACATACCAGCAAAACAAAAGTGAGTATTTAAACAGAACATGAAATTCTGATCAGGTATTTGAAGTTCAAATCACGTATTTGTTGTCAAGTGAAAGCAAATTGACTTGACAACAGAGAAATGAGCTGATCAAACTAGAGCAGATTAGTACAACAGAGAAGACAATAATATTAATTTAGCTCAATTAAATTAATCCAAATAATATTAATTTTAAATATCTAGTTTGAAAAGCTTGTAATAAACAGGTAAAATGACAGGAAGCTGGTGCAAACATCTTCAGAAGCACCATTTGCAACATAACTTCTCAAAACACACCACACTGAATTACTGCATTGAAATACCACTCACAGCACGAGCCCACAGCTCTCTTCATTGAGAAAGCTCTCACAGCAAGCCTGACACATTGTGTTGGGTTGGCACAGCCCGAGTTTTTTAGGAGTGGGGAGGGCCACAGAAATGGCCTCTGTGACAAGCTGCTGGAAGCTTCCACCATGTCTGACAGAGCCAATCTCTGATGGCTCTGAAGATAGACACGCTGCTGGCACAGTTAAGAGAGGTTGGCAACGCCTCTGTGATGCCACATTTAAGAAGAAAATCAAAACAGTTCACATTTTTTTCCCAGGAGTAGTGAGGTGCCGTGCTGCCATATCGGAGCAGCCTGAGTTGAGCCCTGCCTGCCTGGCTGCCCCTGGCCAGCCATGCTGTGGGAGGGAGGACAGGGGCAGTGGTGGCTTCTCCCTCCTGGCACCCTGCTTGAGGAGAGGTTTAAACAATGCCAGTGCCATGGCATCCCCCACTGCCTGTGCAGGGCCTCAGGGCCGCCTGGCTGGCAGCAGAAACGTGGAGAGCAATCCTTTCTTTTGTCCAGAACCTGGACAAAATCAACCTCTCGGTGCTCTGAGATCCTGCAGGAATCTTTGAATTGGTGGAACTTGTTGGCAATGGCACCTATGAGCAGCAGTTTTTCTTCCAGTCAGAAAGAGGAGGAAGTGAGGGCACGTGAGGGAAAACAACATGGCGGCACCAAGGTCGGTGGGAAAGAAAGAGAGGAAGGAGATTTTCAAGTCTCAGCACCGAGATTCCTCTGCCAGCCATGGTGAGGAACATAGCGGATGTACTTTTTACTGGAGAGAATACACACATGCAGCAAACTCATTCATTCACCTCTGATTAGAAGCAGTCCTTTAACTACGAAATACGTTATGCTCCTTTACACACAATTATGCACAAAGACATAAGCACTGCACACTTTAGTGTATAACATGGTCTTGTAGCCACAAGTTGCTGTCTGCTCTTAGTCTGGTTCTTTTTCTGGGATGAAGCTGCTCTTCCCCATTTTGCTTTTCCTCCATTTTGTGTTGTCTAGTTTTTTCTGCTACTGCTATTCCAAGTTTTATCTCCTTCCATTCTATCTATGCATTTTTCATTTGAACCTCACAAATTATTTGCTCTTGCATTCATTT
>NW_024367620.1:0-135 GCF_014805655.1 Passer montanus
TTTTGGGGTGGAATTTGGGGGTCCCGATGCATTTTGGGGGTGGATTTGAGGGGTCCCTGATGGATTTGGGGGTGGATTTGGGGGATTTGGGGCTCCCCATCGGATTATGGGGGGCCCGGGTGGATTTGGGGGGTA
>NW_024367620.1:151-1455 GCF_014805655.1 Passer montanus
TGGATTTTGGGGTGGAATTTGGGGGTCCCGATGCATTTTGGGGGTGGATTTGAGGGGTCCCTGATGGATTTGGGGGGTCCCTGATGGATTTGGGGGTCCCCATTGGATTTTGGGGTGGATTTGGGGGGTCCCGTGTGGATTTGGGGTCCCTGATGAATTAGGGGGTCCCCATTGGATTTTGGGGTGGAATTTGGGGGTCCCGATGCATTTTGGGGGTGGATTTGAGGGGTCCGTGGGGGTTTGGGGCGTTCCCTGATGGATTTGGGGGTCCCCATTGGATTTTGGGGTGGATTTGGGGGGTCCTGGTTGGATTTGGGGGGTCCCTGATGGCTTTGGGGGGGTCCCCAATGAATTTTGGGGTTCCCTGATTGTTTGGGGTTGGATTTGGGGCTGGATTTGGGGTTCCCCGATGGTTTGGGGTGGATTTTGGGGTTCCCCTCTGGATTCGGGCTGGATTCGGGCTGGATTTGGGGCTGGATTTGGGGTTCCCCGATGGTTTGGGGTGGATTTTGGGGTTCCCCTCTGGATTCGGGCTGGATTCGGGCTGGATTTGGGGCTGGATTTGGGGTTCCCCGATGGTTTGGGGTTGGATTTGGGGTCCCACCCCAGATTCAGACTGGATTCCGGGGCTGGATTCCGGGAATGGATTCTGGGCTCCCCCCCGGCTCTGGGGGTCCCCAGTGGATCTGGGGGTCCCCAGCTCTGGGTTTGGGGGTCCCCAGTGGATTTGGGGGTCCCCAGCTGTGGGTTGGGGTCCCCAGCTGTGGGTTGGGGTCCCCAGCTGTGGGTTGGGGTCCCCAGCTGTGGGTTGGGGTCCCCAGTAGATCTGGGGGTCCCCAGCTGTGGGTTGGGGTCCCCAGTAGATCTGGGGGTCCCCAGCTCTGGGTTGGGGTCCCCCAGATGGCGGAGGCGGCTGTGGTGGGCGCTTTCGGGGGGTCCCTGGGGGCGGCGGGGCCCCCCCCGGGCCCGGGGCCGCTGCGGCAGCTGGGCCGGGGGGTGCTGAGCTCGGCGCGGAGGAGGCTGCGCGCGCTCGGGGTAAGACCCCCGAATGGGGAGGGGACCCCCGAACTGGGGAGGGGACCCCGAATTGGGGAGGGGACCCCGAAACGGGGAGGGGGCACCCGAATTGGGGAGGGGACCCCGAATTGGGGAGGGGCTCGGGGTAAGACCCCCGAACTGGGGAGGGGACCCCCGAATGGGGAGGGGACCCTGAAATGGGGAGGGGGCACTGAAATGGGGAGGGGGAGGCCAAAAATGGGGAGGGGGAAACCTGAAATGAGGAGGGGGGCACCCGAAATGGGGAG
>NW_024367621.1:0-2040 GCF_014805655.1 Passer montanus
CCCTTCCCCTGCTTGCACACCCACGGCTCCAGCCCTGCCCACGCTCCCAGCCCGCTTGCGGTCAGCATTTCACAACCTCCCCGGGGAAAATGTAACCAGGAATAAAAATAAAATAAAAATAAAACCCTGCCCGAGGAGAGCGACCCGACACCGGGAGAGCTCCGGGGGCTGCAGCAGCCGTACCTGAGGCTGTCAGAAAAGGCTTCCACGCCGAATTTGGAGATGCAGTAGCCTCCCCCGAAGCAGGACACGCGGCCCATCACGCTGGCCACGTTGACCACGCGGCCCCGCGCCCGCCGCAGCAGCGGCAGCAGGCTCAGCGTCACCTCCACCAGCCCCACCAGGTTGACGTTCAGCACCTTGACAAAGTCCTCCTTGCTCAGCCACTCGTTCGGGGCCGTGGGGATGGCGATGCCGGCGTTGTTCACCAGCCCCCAGAGCCCTGGGGAGGGGATGGGGTGAGCCAGGGCTGTTCCCCAGCCCGCAGCCCTGTGCCAGCCTCGCCTGTGCCGGCACAAGGTGGCAGGAGAGCTGTTGGGGTGATCAGCTCTTAATGAGCTGATTTTCGGGGGGAAAGGGCTGCAAGCTGAACTCTCTGCCCGGCCGGCACTCCTGCAGGAGCTGATGGCAGATGGATGTCGCCAGAGAAGCACCTCAAAGCACCTCTGGCCAGGCAGCAATTAATCCCAGAGCCGTGATTGCCCTGAGCCAGCCAGGGCAAGCCAGGGGGGACAACGAGGTGACAACAAGGGCACCACCCCCGTTCTACCTTGATCACCCACATGCTCCCGGACCCAGGCGGCGACACGGGCGATGCTCTTGCTGCAGGTGACATCCAGCAGGACGGTGTGCAGCCGCTCGGAGCTGGCCGCCCGCAGCTCCGCGGCGCCGCTGTCCGTCAGGCAGGCGGCGAGCACCCGCAGCCCCCGCGCGTCCAGCTGCCGGGCCAGCAGCTTCCCGAAGCCGCTGTCGCATCCCGTGATCAGCACGTGCTTCTCCGAGAGCCGCGGCACCGGCTGCCGCTCCCGGTGCCAGCGGCGCAGCAGGAGCAGCGCCAGCAGCACGGCCACCGCGTACGGCCACATCCCCGCCGCTGGCACCGGCACCGGGATGGGGAGCACGACGCGACCGGGAGAGGTTCGTCCCGACCTTGGCTTTGCCCTCGGGCCGCTGTTAATTATTAATTTGCGGCCCCCGGGGCAAGGATCGCGGAGATACCGCTGGGCCTCCGGGCACTACCGGGATGCGGGAGCGGCTCCGCCCCGTCCTCTCCCGGGGCTCGTCCCGCTGCTGCCGCCTGCAGCCCGCCGGGCTCCGGGCAGTGCCCCCGGACGTGTCCCGGAGCTTCGCCGCCGCCGCTCTTGCGGGGAATCGTTAACGGGAGCGGGGCAGCGCCCGCGGGTTCCCGCAGGGCTGCGCTGCCCTCCCGGGAAGCCCCCGGAGCCCGGGACCACCACCGAACCCGGGACCACCCCTCGGAGCCCGCTGGTGAAGGTGGGTTTGGGTACCCCTGATCCTGGGGAAAGTGGATTTGGGTATCCCTGAGCCTGGTTGAAAATGGATTTGGGGGGTTTGGGTACATCTGAGCCTGGTGAAAATGGGTGCCAGGGGGGTTTGGGCACTCCCTGAGCCTGTGGAAGGTGGGCTTGGGGGGGTGTGGGTACCCCTGAGCCTGGTGAAGGGAGGTGCCAGGGGGGTTTGGGCACTCCCTGAGCCTGTGGAAGGTGGGCTTGGGGGGCTTTGGGTACCCCCCTGAGCCTGGTGAGGGTGAGTTTGAGGGGTCTGGGCACTCCCTCACCCTGCTGAAAATGGGTTTGTGGGGCTTTGGGTACCCCCTGACCCTGCTGAAAATGAATTTGTGGGGGGTCTGGGCACCCCCTGCCCCCGATAAAAATGGGTTTGAAGGGTCTGGGCACCCCCTGCCCCTGAAGCAGATGGATTTGTGGGGGTCTAGGCACTGCCTGACCTTGAAGCAGGTGGGTTTGGGGGGCTTTAGGTACCCCCTGACCCTGCTGAAAATGACTATGGGGGGCTTTGGGC
>NW_024367622.1:0-3520 GCF_014805655.1 Passer montanus
GGCGCGGGCTCAGCCCCCAGAATTATTAATCTTATATTGTTCTATCCTGTATGTTGATTTCATCCAAGCACGGATTTTTGGCGTTTTTGACACCGGCCATTTATATACAGACACGAACATAACGGGACTACACCTGCATAGCATCGTTTGCTATTTATTTAAGAAGCATCAGTCTCATTACATGGCTGTGGCAAGGGATCGATGTGAGCAGCTCGCTATCCAGACAGAAGGCCAAGGAAACTTAATGTTGCAACATATTTTAAGATAGTTTCAGACCTAGTTTCAGCCAATTACATAGAGCAAAACCATATTGACAGTAGTTCTATCCAACCATATGATCCACACATAGCTTTGGTTAAAACAATAGCAGCTTTTTCTCTCATACAATTGTTAGTTTATAAAAGACAAAGCACAGAGCCCTGTTCACATTTAACGTTCTAAATATTTACTAAAATTTACCTTTTTGCAACTTTGAAAGCCAAACTATATAGCTTTATTGTTCTATTTCTCATGTCTTCGCTACTGCCGATATATCTTTTCTGCTGCTTTAGCATTTCACTATCCTTACTGTCACTGAGGCCTTTCTTTTTCCCAGCTTTCCTAAAATCCTCTAATCCCATGGATTCCCACAATTCCCCCTCTCTCTTGACTCAAAAAGAAATCTTCAAAACCGTGTCGTCCACTACTTGTTTTTCATAGCCCTACTAGAAACACTTTTGCTTACTATTTGCTTGAGGCCTATTCTTGCGGACACTATTCATTGCTGTGTTACAGCACAGCAATTTAATGCCGTGAAAGCCCAGTCAGTGCAAAGATATGAATCACTTCTGACAATAGTTATAAGTCACTGTTCAAAAAACTCTTGTCATTTCCAGGGTCTTAACTCAAAACCCTCCTCCATTTCTATACCTTCATCAGTCATTTCCATGAGATTTTGAACACTCTCTGTGCTTCCACTTCCTTCTTCTCTCTCTTGTATGACAAAAACTTCTCTGGCTGTTTTGTTCATCATCTGTCACACACACTGAAGTATGCAGGGGATTGCTATCAACATCATTACCAAAACACCCAATATATAGAGACCTATCTTGCAAAGTTGCCTTAGCCAAGGTGCAAAGCTCCATTACTGGAACAGCTCATCCAACCAGGATTCACCATCCTCTTTAATTTGGGCTGTCAAATCTTTCAGTTTTTGTATGCTTTTTTGAATGGATTCTGAATGATCGGACAGGTTCATACAACACAGTCCTTCAAATTCCTCACAACCATGCCCTTGTGCCAGTAAAAGAAAGTAAATTGCTGCTCTCTTTTGAAGGGTAGCATGTCTGACACTATCAACATCGGTTAACCTATCACTAATGGCAGAGGATGTGGCATTAGTTTGCTTGCTTAGCCAACATCCAACTCGATCTAATTGTTTCAAAGGCACTGCTGAAGCCAATTGGGGTAAAAATATACCTGCTGAAATCCTTCTTGCAGCTTTCCAAGGCATGAAATCTGTCGTGGGGACAGGACATTTTTCATGCTTATTATCCCAAATCGTGGTTTCTGTTCCCTGCTCCGTTTGTTGTGTCTATCGTTTTCTGAATCGACCTGGGATTCTGGAAGTAATTACAAACTGGCCTGAAGGTGAGAATTTTGGTCTCGCTGATGAAGAAGAACAAGAAGTGACACGAGCGGAAGAAGCACCACCATACAACCAACTGCCGGCAGAAGAAACACGGTATGCTCTTTTTACTGATGGTTCTTGCCGCATTGTGGGAATGAAACGGAAGTGGAAAGCAGCTGTATGGAGCCCCACACGACAGGTCGCAGAAGCCACTGAAGGAGAGGGTGGATCAAGCCAACTCGCTGAACTTAAGGCCGTTCAGCTGGCTCTGGACATTGCTGAAAGAGAGAAGTGGCCAAAGCTCTACCTCTACACTGATTCGTGGATGGTAGCCAATGCGCTGTGGGGCTGGCTGGAGAGATGGAAAGGGGCTAACTGGCAGCGTAGAGGAAAGCCAATTTGGGCTGCTGAAGAATGGAAAGATATTGCCACGAGGTTAGAGAAACTACCTGTGAAGGTTCGCCACGTAGATGCCCATGTCCCCAGAAGCAGAGCTAATGAAGAGCAGCAAAACAATCATCAGGTAGATCAGGCTGCAAGGATAGGGGTGTCAAAGATAGACCTAGATTGGGAACACAAGGGAGAGTTATTCCTAGCTCGATGGGCCCATGATGCCTCAGGCCATCAGGGTAGAGATGCCACCTACAAGTGGGCACGAGACCGAGGGGTGGATTTAACCATGGACAGTGTTTCTCAGGTTATCCGTGACTGTGAGACGTGTGCTGCCATCAAACAGGCCAAGCGAGTGAAGCCCCTATGGTATGGTGGGCGGTGGTCCAAATACAAGTATGGGGAGGCCTGGCAGATTGATTACATCACACTGCCTCAAACCCGCCAAGGCAAGCGCTACGTGCTCACAATGGTAGAAGCCACCACAGGATGGTTGGAAACCTACCCTGTGTCTCATGCTACCGCCCGTAACACCATCCTGGGCCTTGAAAAGCAGGTCCTTTGGAGGCATGGTACCCCTGAGAGGATTGAGTCAGACAATGGGACTCATTTTAAAAATAATCTTATTAACACCTGGGCTAGGGAACATGGCATTGAGTGGGTATACCACATCCCCTACCATGCACCAGCTGCAGGTAAAGTGGAGAGATGCAATGGATTGTTAAAGACCACCTTGAAAGCATTGGGTGGGGGGTCTCTCAAAAACTGGGAGCAGCATTTAGCCAGAGCCACCTGGTTAGTTAACACTCAAGGTTCCACCAACCGAGCAGGTCCTGCCCAGTCTGAGTCCCTCAATATAGTAGATGGAGATAAAGTCCCAGTAGCCCATGTCAAAGGTTTGTTGAAGAAGACAGTATAGATTAATCCTGCCTCGAGTACAAGCAAACCCATTCGTGGGATTGTCTTTGCTCAAGGACCAGGTTATACCTGGTGGATAATGCAGAAAGATGAGACAACCCGTTGCGTACCTCAGGGAGATCTGATTGTAAGATGATATCATGGTTTGTTAAGCGTGACCACCATTGTCTGTACATTAGATCATACAGACATGAAACAGAAGGAAATATGAAAGTGTCGAAGGTCTGAGCAAGTAAGAATGAAAGAAAACGTGTAAGTGTGGAAGGTTGGAGCAAGTGAGAAGAAAGTTTACGTTGTTCAATAACATGTTCACGATATGGGATAAGGGGTGGAATGTCGTGGGGACAGGACATTTTCATGCTTATTACCAAAAGGGGAAGGATTAGGAATTTCAGTACTAGAGTGCATTACTTTTGAGATGAAGTAGCAAAGTCTTGCAGGCAAAACATTTTTCTTCACACTTTCCAGGCCTTAACTGTGGTTTGCAGCAAAAGAAATAGTAATAAAATAATGCTTCCTGCAGTCTGGTTTAGTTTAGGAAAAAGGCAGAGAGGGACTGAGCCATAATTCCACCTACACCTGGGACAGGGGATATCTGTCTGG
>NW_024367623.1:0-1455 GCF_014805655.1 Passer montanus
CCTCCAAATTCCTGAAAAAGTCTGGATTTGGGAAAAATGGGGAAATTGGGTGAAAAATGGGGAAAATTGGGCGAAAATTGGGTGAAAAATGGGGAAAAATGAGCTAAAAATGCCCCAAAAATGGGAGTTTTTTACAATATTTTGGGATTTTTATGGAAATTTTGGGGGAATTTTTTTTTGGGAATTGTGGGAATTTTTTGGCAGGGACGAGATGACTCAAAAATTGGGTAAAATTACTTAAAAATGAGCTAAAATGTGTCAAAAATGGAATTTTTGGGTGTTTTTTTTTTTTTTTTGCAATTTTTTGGGATTTTAGTGGGAATTTTTGGGGAAATTTTTTGGAAATTTTGGGAATTTGATCCCAAGTTTTTTGGCAGGGACCTGGAGCAGCGTGGGGCCCAAAAATCGCTTAAAAATGCCCCAAAATGGGATTTTTTTTCCATTTTTTTTGTATTTTCGTGGGAATTTTTGGGGAATTTTGGGGGAAATTTTGGGAATTTTGGGAATCTGATCCCAATTTTTATTTCCAGGGATGAGGAGCGTCACGGGGCCCAAAAATGGGCTAAAAATGCCCCAAAAATGGGATTTTTTTTGCCATTTTTTGGTATTTTGGTGGGAATTTTTGGGAAATTTTTGGGGAATTTTGGGAATCTGATCCCAATTTTTATTTCCAGGGATGAGGAGCGTCACGGGGCCCAAAAATGGGCTAAAAATGCCCCAAAAATGGGATTTTTTTTGCCATTTTTTGGTATTTTGGTGGGAATTTTTGGGAAATTTTTGGGGAATTTTGGGAATCTGATCCCAATTTTTATTTCCAGGGATGAGGAGCGTCACGGGGCCCAAAAATGGGCTAAAAATGCCCCAAAAATGGGATTTTTTTTGCCATTTTTTGGTATTTTGGTGGGAATTTTTGGGAAATTTTTGGGGAATTTTGGGAATTCCATCCCAGTTTTCCTGGCAGGGACGAGGAGTGTTGCAGGGCCCAAAAATGGGCTAAAAATCCCCCAAAAATCACTTAAAAATGCCCCAAAAATGGGATTTTTTTGGGGATTTTTTGGTAGTTTTTTGGGAATTTTGGAGAGAATTTTGGGAATTTTGGGAATTTTTGGGAATTCCATCCCAATTTTGCTGGCAGGGACGAGGAGCGGCGCGGGGCAGAGCAGGGTCCAAAAATGGGTTAAAAATGGGCTAAAAATGCCCCAAAAATGGGATTTTTTTGGGACTTTTTGGTAGTTTTTGGGGATTTTGGTGGGAATTTTGGGATTTTTTTGGGGGAATTTTTGGGAATTTTGGGAATTCCATCCCGATTTTCCTCCCAGGGACGAGGAGCATCGCGGGGTGGAGATGCCTGAAAAATGGGCTAAAAATGGGTCAAAAATGCCCCAAAAATGGGATTTTTTGGGGATTTTTTTGTAGATTTTGGCGTAATTTTTGGGAAATTTTTTGGGAATTTTG
>NW_024367624.1:0-1452 GCF_014805655.1 Passer montanus
CAGGACTTGGAAGGACGTGGAGAAAACATCCTGCATTGCTAGGAGGAAATTAATGCTGTGGGTTCCAGTTTTCTCTCCTCTTCTGAGGTCACCTGATAGATCTGACACCATGGGAAGAGGCAACCATGGAGTGGGATTTTCAGGACAGTACAAGGCACATAGAGCATGACAGGGCTGTTTTCTAGAGTAAAAGCTCCCTTAGGATCAGTTTCTGGGCCTCCTAGAGGTGACTACCTGTCTTGGATTAAACGACAGCAAGCCTGGTTGAACAGAAACCTTTACATTTAAGGGTAAGAATGACCAGCCTGTAAAAGGAAGGTCCTGCAGTCGTCTTAGTCGTCTTGCTTATCTTTGAAACCCTTGAAATTCAAGCCCAGATGATAATGGTTGTGCCTCGGGATGAACTCACACCTAAGAACATTGTCTGTGAAGGGAACCCCCCAACCCAGGATGGGAGCAGCTGAGAAGCAGAGTGTGCTCTGTGCATATCTGTGCTCTGCCTGCCACACACTGGGCACAAACAGGCACCTGAGAACACCCCAACACCCAGCTCTGAGAGTGCAGCCCAGGAGATGTCATTGAAGACCGGACGCACTCATGGCACGGTTGAAGAAGCCTTTCGTGGTGCCCCACTGTGACCTGGTGGCACCAAGCTCTGCCCTGACACGCAGCTTGTAGGCCACGGTGGCTGAGATGTCCTCGGTGAGGTTGCACACGGTGGCTGTGGTGAGGGAGCACTCCGAGATGGGGATCCAGCTCCCGTTGGCGTATTCCCGCTCGTATTCCCTGAGGAGGAGAGGAAGCACACAGGCAGCAGTCTGACACGAGCTCTATCTGTGCAGCCAAGGCTGCTGGTGGGGTCTTTCCAGGTAAAACCTGCACTGGGATGCACTGGGGACAGAGCACCACAGCTGTTTGGAAGCAGTGTGGGTGTGTTTTGGATTTAATCGGGAGAAAATCACCCTGAACGGGTTCATGAGCCAAATGCAGCGCGGTGTTGTGGGAGGTGGGGACAGCCCGCGCAGTGTTGATGCAGCAAGCCCTGCCCACTCATTTGACTTGATCATCCCCAGTCCCAAAGCCATATTGTAATAAAAGTCAGAGCTCAAGATGTACCAGAAACCGCCTGTGGTGTCAAATGTTTACAAGAAATAAAGCTCAATGTTTTCTCCTTCCTCCTCTAAATAAAATGTTGCAAATCTTAATTTTTGAATTCTTGGATAGAGGCAGATTTCTTATATGGAACTGATGAATACCTTGGATTACTCCGGCATCTATTAACCTGCAAACTGTCCCAGAATTGGAACAAAAGGAATCTTTCCTTTCTTATTAACTATGCTAAAGCATGAAACTTCTCTTAGGGTTGTGAACTGAATATGATCAAGACACCCAACAGTTTAGAACCTAAAGTTGAGATAAACAATGTTCAAAAAGCAAAAAGAATGAAAAAAA
>NW_024367625.1:0-1481 GCF_014805655.1 Passer montanus
ATCCCAGGAGTGCTGTCCCCAGCACCGACCCCCACACCCTGACGGCGATATTTGAGTCCTTTTAATTGTTTTTATTTTCTTATGTACATTCAGCTGTTTTAATAAGTTACTCACAAGGTTTCTTGGGTAAGGGGAGGGGGATTTGTGGGGATCTGAGACCCAGCCAGAAAAAAGCTTGCTGTGCTCCCCTGAAGGGCCAACCCCTGAGCCACCGAATTTGTAGTTACGGTGAGCAAATACCGCGCCAAGGGATCTTTGCAATTTTGTGTTGATCCCCAATTACTCATTGGTCCTTCCCTTTGTGGGCCGCCCTGAGCTCCACCCTTGAGCCCTTACCCCGTTGGTTACCAGTTTTGTCCCACCCCTTTACCTTCCCTATATAACCCCTGTTTTGCCTTGGTTCAGAGAGTTTCTATTGCTGGCTCTCTCGAAACAGGGCCCTGTGCTACTACTCTGTGGAACACCATGTAGAGCTATTGTCTTTTTCTCCATGTTGCCCAGAAGAAGAAAGCCAAGGGCACACATTGCACCCTGGGCTGGGAGAAGGACGTGCCCCTGAGCTGTCATTCCCAGGACACTCTTCAGTAAGGTCGTGGTGCCCTACCACCCCCTCACCTCTGCAGCACCTCTTAATCCTGTCAATTTCCTCCAAAGTTCAGAAGTTCAGGCTGTCTGGCCTCTGCAATACACTCTGAGTGGACCCATTTGTTCTATTACCCTAAAGTTCAGGAGTTCAAACTGCGGTCAGTTTAAGACCCATTTCAAAGACATAAACAGTAATTTCTCTTCAAGGCCTTCACCCCATCAAGTTGTTTGTAAAGACATTAGCTCCCATATTTCCTGTAGTGAAAGGATGAGTTTGAGCAGGTTTTGTTGTGCCTGCAAGGCTCAGAGCAGAGATGAACACCGAGGTGGGTAAGGCCTGGATGTGTCCTCCCTTCCTGCAGTGCAGCTGCACAGGGTGAGCTGCAGCAGTGCTGCTGCGTCCCCTCATGGCATTTGCAGTGCAGGAGATGTGGGAGAATTCTGTGTGTGTGTGTGTAGTGAAAAACTGGAAATTGATCCCACCTTCTGTCAGAACAGTGACATCAGCAAGGGGCAGATGTAGTTCTTGAAGGGAATGAGGAAACATCTCCTGTAGTTCTTGAAGGGAATGAGAAAAGATCTTTACACATCAGTGACTTGAAGCATTAATGAGTTTTGCTCTCCTTGAGAGCTGATGTGGTAGCTTGGGTTTTCCTTGTGGTTTCAGACTTCTTTCAAGTTTGTTTTTGGGGCTGTATTGCAAGTGCCTCAATAGAATGGCCAGTGATGCTGTTCATTAGAAGAAAGAAATTTTGTTAATTTTGCTTTGCTATTTGACATAAATGTAGCTCAGAACTCCGTAAATGCAGCCCCTGCCAAAAGTGTATTGCAGATGGATTTTCAAAAGTAAATGTAATTAATTAAGTAGTCCCTACATAGATAGAGATTATAATATG
>NW_024367626.1:0-1510 GCF_014805655.1 Passer montanus
TGTGTGTGAGGCTGGAGAAGAACTCGGTCATTGCCTTGCTTGTCACATGTCACAGAGAGCCCCAGGCTGTGCCTGATGGAGTCCAGTGTGATTTGAGTTCCTTCTGTAGGGCAAGGGAGAGCTACAAAATGTTATTGCATCTGTCCATTTGCATGTGTTTCTCACTCTTGCATTGCTTGTGGTCATGAGCTCAGGCTCAGGGTGTCTGATCTCATGGGGAAGGTCTCCTCTGTCCCAGCTGCCCGAGTGCAGGTGCAGTTCCCACCCCCACCTGTGGTGCTCACAGCTGTACAGAGGAAGGGTTTCATAAGCACGTCTGCTCACCCAGAACATTTTGTCTGTGTTGTGCTAATGCAGAAGCATCTGTGCTGCAGCTGTCAAAGTGCAGAGTGAGCACCCAGCCCAGGCAAGGTTGCCATGCCCAGCCCAGGGCCAGTGGGAGAAGGTGTGCAGTGTCCCCCAGGCCATCAGCCAGGGGAACATGCTGGGCAATGAGCTGGAGGCTGTGCCATGGCTGAGGAACAGGCTGGAGAGTCACCTCCAGAGAGTTCTGGACAGTGGCTCCACGTGCAGGTGGGAAGCAGTGAGTGGTGCTGTCCCTCAGGGGCCCTGACTGGGCCCAGCTCTGCTCAGCACCTTGCTGGCCCATGGGGCTGAGTGCCCCTTCAGGCAGTTTGCAGCTGACTGCGCCTGGAGTTGATTCACGGGAGGGCAGAGGTGGCAGCCAGGGATGGGCTGGAGAAGTGGCCCCGTGCAAGCATCATGGAATGGATGGAAGTGCAAGGTCGTGCAGCTGGGGTGGGGCAATCCCCAGTTTAAAGAGAGAGTGGGGGACAGGGAAGAGCTTTGCAGAGAAGTGCTTTGGGTTATTGGTGGGTGATAAGGTGGGACATGAGCTGCCAGTGGGCACCTGCTGCTGGAATTGTGTCCTGCCCTGCATGACAAGCACTCTGCCCGCAGGTCAAGAGAGATCCTTATCTGCTCTCAACTCTTTTTGTGTGAGTGCAGACCACAGGCAGATCATGGGCCAATATCCCAATGGATGTGCTAGAGTTCCCAGAAGGATCACGTAAGTGTCCTGACTGCTGTCTGCAGTGCAGAAGGACTGAAGGAGTTTAGGTCTTCAATCAAAGAGAAATGATACCTCTGCATTGACTTCTGAAATTATTTTAAATGTGCTTAAAGGAAAGATGGGGCAAGCTCTTTTCCTGAGGGCTGGTGGTCATAGGACAGTGGACTCTTGTTTTCCACCAAAATGAGGGAGGTGTTGACTAGGAAAAAAACTTTTTAGTGTGAGTTGTGTGAAAATGGAAGGTATTGTCCAGAGAAGTTTTAGAAGTGCCTCCAACATTTCAGTCTAACTAAAAGAGTTCTTGCTCATGTCAGAGCTGTGGATTAAATGGCCTTTAGGGAAAAGTTGAAGGTAGTAACTGAACGCTTTGTTTGGCTGTATGGGGGACTCTGTTTTGCACTTTCCATTATGAGGCGCTCAGATATGGGTGAGTGAAAA
>NW_024367627.1:0-1451 GCF_014805655.1 Passer montanus
AAAAACCCACAAAAAAACCCCCAAAAACCCAGAAAAAACCACAATCCCCTCCCCCAAAAAACCCTAAAAAAACCACTAAAAACAAACAAACAAAAAAAAAACCAAAAAAATCACAAAAAAACCCAACCCAAAAGCCAGAACTCCCCCCCCATCTCCAAACCCCCAAATCCACCCAAAATCCCCTCAAAAAAACCCAAAAACCCCATAAAATTCAGGGAAAAACAACCAGAAAAACCAGCAAAAAAACCCCCCAAAAATCACAAAAACCCCACAAAAAAACCCCACAAAAAACCCCAGAAAAAACCACAACCCCCCCACAAAAAAACCCAGCAAAAAACCCCAAAAAATCACAAAAAATCACTCAAAAATCCAAAAAAATTCCCAAAAAATCATAAAAACATTCCCTAAAAATCCCCAAATGCCCCAAAACCGCGGGATTTCGGCCCAAACTCACCCTGGAAGCCGGGGGGCAGCGCCACCTGCGCCCCCAGGGCCCCAAAACCCCCCAAAATCCCCAAAAAATAATTAAAAAAATAAAAAAAAATCGCCAAACAACCCAAAAAAATCGCCAGAAAATTCCCTAAAAAATCCTGAAAAATCCCAAATGCCCCAAAATCGCGGGATTTCAGCCCAAACTCACCCTGGAAGTCGGGGGGCAGCACCACCAGTACCCAAAAATCACCAAAAACACCCCAAAAAATCCCCAAAAAATAATTAAAAATCAAATTAAATCCCCAAAAATCCCCCAAAAAATCCGAAAAAAATCCCCAAAAATCCCAAATGTCCCAAATTCGCGGGGATTCACCCAAACTCACCCTGGAAGTCGGGGGGCAGCGCCACCTGTGCCCCCCAGGACCCCAAAACCCCCCAAAAACCCAAAAAAAATCCCCAAAAAATAAAATAAAATAAAAAAAAATCCCCAAAAAATCCCAAAAAATCCCAAATGTCCCAAAATCGCGGGAATTCACCCCAAACTCACCCTGGAAGTCGGGGGGCAGCGCCACCTGTGCCCCCCAGGACCCCAAAACCCCCCAAAAACCCAAAAAAAATCCCCAAAAAATAAAATAAAATAAAAAAAAATCCCCAAAAAATCCCAAAAAATCCCAAATGTCCCAAAATCGCGGGAATTCACCCCAAACTCACCCTGGAAGTCGGGGGGCAGCGCCACCTGTGCCCCCCAGGACCCCAAAACCCCCCAAAAACCCAAAAAAAATCCCCAAAAAATAAAATAAAATAAAAAAAAATCCCCAAAAAATCCCAAAAAATCCCAAATGTCCCAAAATCGCGGGAATTCACCCCAAACTCACCCTGGAAGTCGGGGGGCAGCACCCTCAGGACCCCAAAACACCAAAAAATCCCCAAAAATCCCCCAAAATCCCTCAAAAATCCAAAAAAAATCAAATTAAATCCCCCAAAAATCATTAAAAAAATCCAAAAAAATCCCCAAAAAA
>NW_024367628.1:0-1451 GCF_014805655.1 Passer montanus
AGCCCCGGCACGGCCCGGCCCCTCCCGGCCCGGCCCGGCCCCTCCCGGCACGGCCCGGCCCCTCCCGGAGCGAGCCCGGCACCACCAGAAGATGGCACGGGGTGCCGCGGCAGGCAGGGCAGCCAGCAGCAGCCCCGGGAACGCGGCGGGAAGCGGCTCTCCCCGATCCCCCCGTCTGAGGTGGCCTGTGCACCAGGAGGTACGGCCAAGAGAGGCTAATGCGACCGCTGATGGGTAAAATTACAGCTTTTCAGTGCTTTTCGTGTGAAAACATGCTCACCAGTCTCACATCTATTAGGGATGTGAACACAAATGTCAGCCCAAGTCCGTTGCAGCCCTCCACCCAGCCCTCCACCTGAACCCCGAACTGCTGGTGTCGCCTCTCTTTAGAGATTTACAGGTCCTAACAGAAGGTGAATGGCCACAGTCTCCCACTGGAGTGAAACCTGAAGTTTGGACGGATGCAACTGACGATGAAATGTGCTCAGGACAGGCGGGTCCTGGCCAGCCCTCACACAGACTATTTCACACAAGCATTAAAGCCTTGAACTTCACTGCCATAGCAGCCAGAATCAAGGGCTCAGGAAGGAGCAGGGCAGACGATGTCACACCCACCCGGGGCAGCCCGGCTCCCTCCAGCCTGGCAGCCGGCAGGGCTCACCGCGATGGCCACTCTGCCCCTTGCCTTGTGGCTCTCTCCAAGCATTTGTGAACAGTCTTTGTCAGAGACAGCAAAATCGGCCCCTTGACCTGCCCACAGCCAAGCTTCACAGCGTGGGGCTGACCACGCTCCTGGGACACAGGGTGCCCGGAGACCTTTCCTGTCCTGCCTGTGCAGACAGCCCTCCCTCCCGCTGCTCAGGCTGCCGCACTGCAACCGCTCTCCCTGCTGCAGCGGAGGTATTTTTATCTCTCCTGAGTCAGAAACAGGCGACAAGCACAGTTTGTCACAAGCTTCTGGGTGGAATTGGTATGTGCTTTGCAGCTGGATCACAGTGTTCCAGTTTAGCTCAGTCCTGCCAGTACAGCTGAGAGCAGCGCTCACTGGGAGCCCCTCTTCTGTTCTCATGTGGCCACCCGTACCTTCCCGACAGCTTTTAACAATCTACTGGGTTTCAGCATGGGCTTCATGGTGCAGAGATTAAGGATCAAGGCTGGTGCTTCACTGAACACTAATCTGCAATACAACTAATAATTGAAACACTGGCTACAGATTATATAGGAGAATAGAATGCTGTCAGGCATTACTGGCTCACACAGAGGTCTAACTCGGTTCCCGGTTTCCATACAGGCAGGAGGCTGCTTGATCCATCCTATTAAGAAATACTTTTCCAATGACTACCTCAATCTGCTTGTCTTGCTTTTAACCACTCCTTTCTAATGCAGATGAATGCTCCTCTGGCATTTTTCTGTCCATCCTTGCAAGTATATTAACACACCATGGCAACAGA
>NW_024367629.1:0-1451 GCF_014805655.1 Passer montanus
AAGGGGCCAGCGCTGCTGCTGCTCCTGCCTGGGAGCCCTGGCTGGGCCGGGCCAGCGCCCGCTGCGCTGCGGCTGCTGCTGCTGCCAGAGCCGGGCGGGACTCGGGGACAGGGACGGACACGGGGGGACAGCAAAGGCCTGGCGGCTGCAGGGATGTTGGTGCTTGGGCCAGTGCCAGCACACAGCTTCAGCCTGCAATTAACCCTGAGGGAAACGCTGAGGAAAGGTTCCATTTCAGCCTTTCTTTACTGGTCACTGTGAAGGGACCAAAATCAAAGGAGAACAAGCAGGGTCCGACCCCTTCTCCTTTGCGAGGAGCCCCACACGTGGGGCTGTGATGGGCCATGAGGGGCCATGAGGGGCCATGAGAAGCCGTGAGGGGCTCTGAAGAGCCATGAGAGACTGTGAGGGGCTGTAAGGAGACATGAGGAGCTATGAGGTCTGTGAGGGGCTATGAGGAGCTGTGAGGGGCCATGAGGGGCCATGAGCAGTGAAGGGTCGTGACAGGTCATGAGGAGATTTGAGGGGCCATAAGGGGCTCTGAGGGGCCATGAAGGTCTATTAGGGACCTTGATGGGGAAAATGGTCCCTGAGAAGCTGTGGGAGGCGACGCACCTCATGGAACCACGGGTCAGTTATAAAACTGCAGAACCAAGGAGACTGCTGTTGAGCATTATGAAAGCTCATGGAACCAAAAGTCCATTGTGACATTGAGGGACCTCATGGGATCATGGAGAACATTACAACAGTTTGGGACCCTTTGGAACCAAAGGGCCATGTGACACTGCAGGGCTCCATGGAAATAAGAACTCATATAACAGTGAGGAGCCCAATGGAATCAAGGCGCCATTCCATATTTCAGGGCCTCATGGAAGCAAGATGCCCTTGTGACATTGCAGGACCTCATAGAACCCTGGAGACCATTCTGACACTTTGAGGCCGTGTTGAATCAAGGGGTTTGCAGGGTTTGTGGAACCAAGAAGCTCTCTGTGACACTGCAGGGCCTCCTGGAAGCAATGAGACCATTCTGGCATTCTAGGTCCCCATGGCACCAAGGGGCCATTGTGACACTATGGGTCCCCATGGAAGCAAGGGGCCAGTGTGCCACAATCAGGCCTTGTGGAACCAAGGGGTCATTGTGATCCTGGGGAGCCCAACAGAACCAAGGGACCATTGTGGCACTCTGCACAGTCCCATGGAACCAAGGAAAACCATTTTGACACTGCAAGACCTCATGGAAGCAAGGGGCCATTGTGGCACTGCAGAGCCAAGGAGACCATTGTGATATCACTGGGCCTCATGGAAACAAAGATCTCTTGTGATACTACGGGGACTCATGGAATCAAAGGGCAGTTGTGATGTTGCAGAGCCCCAAGGATCCAAGAACATGGAACAGGTCTGGTTGGCTGGGCCTGACTGGTCCAGCTGAGATGGCATGTTGAGGGTTGCTT
>NW_024367630.1:0-95086 GCF_014805655.1 Passer montanus
TCACACAGCCTCTGTGATGTCACTGTCCAGTCTGTGATGTCACACAGCCAGCTGCTGTGAGAAACAAAGACCAGTTCCTTTGGAAAGGCCTTTATTAAGAACAGCTCTTGGGTGGGGAACCCAAGGGGTCGCGCACACTGCCACTGCTCCCGCAGGACGATGCTGAGGAGGAGGAGTGCAGCTTTGTCTCACGGCAGAGCTGGGGCTTCCGTCCTCATGAGAGTCCTTAGGAAGACAATGTTGGCTCGTAGTTTAAGAGTGTCATCCAGACTGAGTACTCTTCAAGCCATGGCGACAGGATGGAATCTGGCTCTGTAAATGGTGGGTGATTCCCGCTGGTGCAGCCAGGTTAAAATCATAGTTTATGTGCTGGTTTGTTGTTTTTGAGAGAGTTCATACCATACCAACAGCTCCTCGTTAAATTCAGTCCGGGTGCAAGTCCCTCCAGGAGCAGGGGAAGTGGTTCCTGACCCAACAGAAAGGGATACAAGTACAGGGGTGCAAGTCCTTCTGGGAGCAGGAGAAGTGATTCCCAATGGAAAGGGATACAAACACAGGGTAAGATAGTAACACTCAACAATGGCAAACAAAGGCAAATCTCAGAACTCTAACATTCTACATTCAACAACAGACTAACACTTCCAATTCAGATCCTTTTAACTTCATTAACATTAACTAGCAATTGCCACTCTGAAAAAGAGCTCCCATCTCCAGTGTTTCATTTCTCACAGCTGTGACATGTCACACAGCAAACTCTATGATGTCACACAGCCCCTGTGATGTCACACAACCTTGGCTCAGTGCTGGGCAGCCCCAGCACCGTCCCAGCAGTGGCCTTTCCCTCCTGCCCTGTCCCTCAGCCGGTGCCACCCTTGGGGCGCTGGGCCTTGGCTCCCTCTTCTCCCTGGGCATCCCCTGCTGCCCGCCCTCCCAGGGCATCCCAGGGAGCTGCTGCCTCTGAGCCAGGGGCTCTGCTCTGCTGCCCTGGGCACCCCGGGGCTCCTGAAACACCCCATGGCCAGGGCGAGTCCAGAGTGTCACAATGTCCCTTGGCTCCATCAGGCCCCGCAGTGTCACAGTGCTCCCTGTGCTCCCTGAGGCCCCACATCACCCAGCCCAGGCCATTGCTGTGGTTCCAGTAGGATCCCAGTGACCCCCAGTCTCTCTCAGTATATCCCAGTTGTCCGCAGCATGCTCGCAGTCACTCCCTCTTCCTCCCAGTTACTTCCACAAGGATTCCTAGTCAGCCTCAGTGCAGTTCCAGTTGCTTCCAGTGTATCCCAGGAGTCCCCAGCATGTCTAAATTGCCCTGCATGCTCCTACTCACTGCCAGTGGGGTCCCAGTCCCCGTCTTTATTGTCCCAGTTGCCTCCAGCATGGTCCCAGTTGCTCCCAAATTCCTCCCAGTATGATCCCAGTTGCCCCAGTGTAGTCCCTGTCACTGCCAATATGATCCCAGTGGCCCCCAGTATAGACACAGTCACCCCCAGTTGCCACCAGTTGCCCCCAACATGGTCCCAGTTCTTCCTAGTGTTGTCCCCTCCAGTATCATTCCAGACACTCCCAGTGTAACCCAGTTGCCCCCAGCATGCTCATTCCCAGTCACCCCACTTGCCCCAGTATGGTTCCAGTTGCCCACAGCCTGACCTTATTCATTCCCAGTATATCCCAGTTGCCCCTGGCACACACCCATCATTCCCAGTTGCTCCCAGTAGCCCCCAGTGTGCTCCCAGTCACTCCCAGTTTTTCCATGTCCATGCTCCGAGTGCTGCTCCCAGCCCTGATCCGTGGGGATGGGAATGTCCCGCTCCCTTGCCGGGGCAGGGTCACACCTGAGCCAGGTGTGCAGGGCAGGGCCTTGCCCTGACCCCAAGCACAAAGGGGGCTGTGCACCCCCTCTGCCCCCTCCCCAAATTCCCTCTGGGGGAGCAGGAGCTGGGGCAGGAGCCCTGTGGGGAGGGACAAGGGGGTGACACCAGGATGGGGGGGGGGGACACACATGGCCCCTGGGGACCCCCCCCTCACCTTCTCCTGAAGCACCAGGAGGATGAACCCCAACAGTGAGCCACTGACCCCTGGCAGTACCTTGGGGGGTAGGGTCTGGTGGTTGCTTTGGGGCTCTGGGGGAGTCACAACCACCCAAAAACCCCCTCCCAGCCCCACAGCCACTCCCAGTCCCCTCAAACCACCGCACAGCTCCTGGCCAGGACACCCCCAACTACTCCCTGCAAGATAAAACACCCCAAGAACCATCAAAACCCCTTCCCATCTCCCCCAAGACCCACCCAAATTATCTCCAAGCCACACAGCCCTGACAGGACCCCCAGCCTCCCTCACAACCCGCTCCAAAGGCCCCCAAATCCCCTCCCAGTACCACAATGGTCCCAAGAGCCACAAAAGCCTCTCTCAGTCCACCCAGGAGTTCCTAAAACCCCTCCCAGCCCTCCATGGAGTTGACCAGATGGGCAGGAACATTTACAGCCCAGAGCAGCTGGGGCACTTCAGCATTAATTTGGGCACTTTGGTGGGGACACCCCAGATAAGGAGACCCAGGCCAGGGACTGGAACAGACAACTGAAAGTCCTGGAGAACAGATGGGCTTGGGTGGACACATTCTGTTGGAACAAACACAAGATCATGGCCATGTCCCTTGGCTTGGATGGTCCCAGAACACCCAAATCCTCCTGAATCTTCCCCTGAACCCCAAATTCATGCTCAAATCCCAGTAAAATGATTCAGCTTTAGATTTCTTTGCTTAATTTCTTTATTTTTACCCCAGTTCTAGGTGTTTTGATGGGATAAACATGGAAATTATTCAGATAGGAAAAGATCTCCAAGATCATCTATTGTTGCTTAATGCCACCAGAAGAAAAAATTACACAGCAGGTGAGATTTTTTTGGGCTGTAAAGTCAAAGAAACAGCTCTTCCCAATTAATTTTCAGTGTTGATCAGAGTCCTGATGGATATTCCTGCCCTGAGTTCACCAGGTGCCTATGGGGATCTAGAAGGACCCTTCTGGAGACCACCTTCCAGGTCTCTCCCCAACATGGATCACGGGGAATGTGGGTCACCAGGGCTCAAACCAATATGGGTTCTCCAGTGGGGGATGGAGGTGGGGCAATGCACAAAGCTCGTCCCGCAGTTGGGGCATTTGCAGGGCTTCCCTTAATGGTGCCTCCGTTGGTGTCGGGTAAAGAATGAGCGGTCTGAGAAGCTCTTCCCACACTGGGGACACTCGTAGGGCCTCTCCCCAGTGTGGATGCGCCGGTGGGTGACGAGGGTGGAGTTGTGCTTGAAGCCCATCCCACAGTCGGGGCAGCGGAAGGGCCTCTCCTCTCTGTGAATCCGCTCATGGACAAGGAGGTGGGAGCTGGTGTGAAAACTCTTCCCACACTCAGGACACTCATAGGGCCTCTCCCCGGTGTGGAACCTCTGGTGGACAGTCAGGTCGGACCTGTGGCTGAAGCTCATCCCACACTCCCCACACTCATAGGGCCGTTCCCCGGTGTGGATCCTCTGGTGGCAGATCAGGTTGAATCTCCTCCTGAAGCTTTTCCCACACTCCAAGCACTCATAAAGCCTCTCCCTGTCATGAAGCTGCTCATGGACCACCAGCTCTGAGCTCTGGTTGCATCTCTGGCTGCCTTCCCGGCCTAGGGTGGGTCTTTTCTCCTCAGAGAACCCTGGTCTGGGTTTGCAGCCCCTCCTCCTGTGGGATCTCTGGGGCTTTTCCTCCCCATTGGATTTCTGTGCAGTGGAGCCGCCCAAAATGGCCTCTGCCATGAGGTTCTTCCCTGGGGATTTGTCCTGCCTGGTCTCCATCCTCAGCTCCTTGTCTGGGGGAGGAAAGACAAGGAGAGGATGGGATTTGCTCCATGCCAGAGGGAGGGGGAAGGAGATCCCCCCAGGGTGTCCCTGGCAGGACAGGGTCAGCAGAGGGGTTGTCCTGCAGCCAGGGGCCGTGCTGAGCTGGGAGATGGAGAAGGAGAGAGAGGCAAAGGGGCACTGACTTCCTGCTCACCTGCCTGGGTGTCCCGGGGCTCCTTCCTCTTCCTCACAGCCTCCTCCTACATCTGGCCAAGATTTAGGAATGGGAAGTCCTGGTTTGGGAAAAACAAGGTGTGAATGCCTTGGGTCGGGGATTCCTCTCACCCAAGTCCATCTCTAGAGGTCACCTGATGTCCATAAAAACCTCAAAACATCAAGAGTGAATTAAAAAAAGCCACCAGGAATGTCCCATTTCCAGTCTCATCCCTCTGGGGTTCTGGTCATCCCCTGTCTCAGGGCTGCTGGGGATCCCATGGATCCTGGGGATCCCCCCTCTCCAGGGACCTGCTTCAGGATGCTGGGGGGTTTCAGGATCCCCCTCTCCAACCTCCCCCCAATGCAGCCACTTGGGGCTCCCTTCTCTCCCCCCCCACCCTGACCTAGTTTAGGGCAAATTTGGGAGAAAACCTCCAAAGGGGTTTCCACTAGAAAGCAAATTCAAGCAGGTCCTCCCCCAGCTGGTTCGGGAAAACATTTCCTTGGAGAAAAGTGGAAAAAAAACCTGTTTATTTTACAGGTAAAGCATTCACCAGCCAGCAAGAAATGAACAATATTAAATAATAAAACCTCTTGCTGCTCCAAAGGAGATCAGAAACTCAGAAAGGCCCTCTGCAGGCTGTAGCTTGGCTCACTCAGTCTCTTATCAGTCTCTGATCAGCCTCTTATCAGTCCCTCCAGCACTGCAAATGCTGTGGCCGGGAAATAAAACCTCTTGCTGCTCCAAAGGAGATCAGAAACTCAGAAAGGCCCTCTGCAGGCTGTAGCTTGGCTCACTCAGTCTCTTATCAGTCTCTGATCAGCCTCTGATCAGCACTGCAAATGCTGTGGCCTGGCTTAGCCTCGTGGGCCACAGGTGCGAGTTACAGGTGCTCTTCTGGGTGATCAGAGCAGGTTTAAACAGCTCCAAAGAAAAAGAAAAACCACAGTCCAGGGAACTTCTCTGCCTCAGCGAGCTAAAAATTAACTAAAAGCAAAGGAGAGCTCTGTCCTGCTGTCTGTTCACAGACAATGATACCTTTGGTTTTAAGTTTTTCTGTTCTGTTTTGGTGTGCAGCTTTTAGCTTTATATTAAGTGTTACTGGGATCTTTTCACAGGTTGATGAAGACAAAACAATCCTCTTCTAGCTGGAGACTCAAGGACAATCTGTTCAAACTTCAGGCCCAAAGCATAAACAACATGAAAAGAGGAGGGCGGGCAAGCAAGCAAGGAGGATGAAACGTCATGATTTGAAGCTATTAATTGGGCAGTTATCCCCTATATGTAAACAGACTAAAACTTATAACAATGTGAGATCTCCTGACCAAGCCCTCTTTTGCTCCCATCTTGGAGCCATCCGGGCAGAGCCAGGACTGTGGCTCCGGTACTGCCAGGGTGTGGCCTTTGAAGGCACTTCAATAAAAATCCACTTTATTCCTCTTAACTCCGTCCGGCCTCTGTTCCAGCTCCTTAAGGCATCACAACAGTCCAGGAGCTGGAATGTGGAGGAGTTAGTGCAGTTTCTGAAAACAAACTGCTGCTTCTTCCTCCCCACCTTCACTCTCAGAACCAGCCTTAGAGGTGCAGAACTCATTTCTGGGCTAAACAGACCAAAGGGGGCACGAGCATCATGAAGTCACCCCAGGACACGCCCCTGTCAGGGTCAGGGGGTCCCGTCCCCGCCTCATCTCCGGGCTGCCGGGGGTCCCCCGGCTCCGGTATCGCCCCTTCCCCTCTCCCCGCCCCGGGGCTCCCACGTTCCACAGCCCCGGCTCTCACGGGGATCCCCAAAACCAATGTCCCGCCCTGTCGGTACCGGGCCATCCCCGCATGGATCCCCCGGGACCCTCCCGAGGAGCGATCGCAGCTCCTCTCCCCCCGAAAAAGCTGCTCTAGGGAGCCCGGAGATATCCGGGGCTGGAGTCCGGGATCTGCCGGCTCCCAACGCTCTCCAAGAAAATCCTCCCGGAGACCCTTCGATAGAGCCGGGGCGAGCTCGGCCTCCCCCCTCACCTGCGGCTCGGGGCTGGGGCGATGCTCCCGGGGCAGGGGGTGCTGCAGGCTCAGCGTGCGGGCGCTGCGAGCGCCGGGATTCTCCCGCTCCCGCTCCTGCTCCTCCTCCTCTCCCTCCTCTTCCTCCCGCATTTCCTCCCCTCCCACCCCGCGGCTCCCTTTCCCGCCCCCTGCCCCGGCTGCTGGGTGGGGGGAGCCCCCGATCGGCCCCGGGGGTGGGCGGGGGGCTCGGGGACCCCCCCGGGGCGGATCCGCCCCCCGGCCCGAGCCCCAAATTCCGCTCCGGGGCCGCCGGGCTCTGCGGGTCTGCCTGGCAACCGGTGAGTCATCGGAGAAAAAAGCTCTGGTTGGCTGGAAATCGTCTAGTGCGTCCTCTGATTGGCTGAAATTGTAAAGGCGCTGTCGCCCTGCGGGTGTCCCTGGGAGCTGCGGAGCCCGGGCCGGAGCTTTTTCCTATTTCTTTCTGTCTCTCTTAGGTCTCTTTCCTGTTTCTTTCTGTCCCTCTCTCCTTCCCATTTCTTGTTCAGTTCAATCCATGTTCAATACAAGGTCTCATTTGCACCTTCACTGCGGCAGAGGCGTCTCTCCCTCATGGGATCCCAACCCGCGGGCCGGCTCCCTTCCCACCGCAGTCGTTCCAGGATTCTGTCAGGGACTCGCTTCCCTTCTTCCCTCTGCTTCCAGCTGGGAATGTACTGGAAAATGCCACCTTTGCTGTGTGCTCCGGGAGCCCACAGAGCTGCTGGACCTTGTCCCCTGGCCCTGCACAGCTCCTCGGGAGGCGCGGCAGGAGCAGCACCCTGGGAGCCTCGGGAATGCCCCTCTGGGATCCACGGCACACACTCCCAGGGGCTGGAATTCCAATTCCCAGCCAGGAAAATATGTTCGTGGCCTTGAAGGCAAAGCTCTTAAGAAGGGGCCAAAAGCCAAGTGGAGCAAGATCTTAGTCACCTTTCACTGCCAACCTTCATAACTTCACCCATGGCTGTTGCAGCTCTTGGATTGGGAATTAAATCAGGGCAGGGCCTTTGGTGGGAGCTGCCCTGGGTCAGGAGAGACACTGAGACAGAAACAGAGCAGGCAGAGAAAAGACACAATCACAATCCACTGAGAAGGTGGCTCAGCACTGGCAGGGGCTGGGGGATGTCCTAGAGAGGGCTGTGTCACAGCAGCACCTCTGTGGCAGTTTCATAGAGGCACAGAGCAGCTGTGATGTCAGCAAGGGGCTGTGTGACAGCACAGAGTGGGCTGTGTGAGGTCACAGGTTGGGCTATGACATCACAGGGTTTGTTTTGTGAGGTCATCAAGCAACTGCACCATCATAGAGGACACTGTGTGACATCACAGAGCAGACTGTGACATCATGGCATGGCTGTATAGAGCATAGAGCAGGCTGTGATGTGAAAGTGTGTGCTGTGATATTATAGAGTGGCAGTGTGACATCAGAGGGCTTTGTGACATCACTAGAGGGGTTGTGACATCATAGAGCTGGCTGTAACATCATGGAGTAGAGTGTGTGGCCATAGAGCAAACCCTGCCATCATAGAGGGTGGCTTTGTGACATCAGAGAGTGGGTTGTGACATCACTGGCTGGCTGTGTAACATCATAGAGCAGGCTGTGACATCACAGAACAGACTGTGACATCACAGGGTGACATTGTGACATCACAGAGTCTTCTGAGATGTCACAACACAGCTGTAGGACATCAGAGGGTGACATCACAGCATTGGCACTGTGACATTACAAAGGTGCTGTGTGACATCCAAGAGTGGGCTGTGGCATTACTGGGAGGCTGTGTGACATTACAGGGACTCTGTGACATCACAGGGTGACTGTGGCATCACAGAGACAGCTGTGTCAGCAACTAAAAAACCAAACAAAATCCAGGCAAACAAATCAGAAATGAACCGAGAATTGTGTGTGTGTGTGTGTGTGTGTGTGTGTGTGTGTGACACAAGGACAGTGAGGGCAAGGATAAAAGGAATATGGCCCAAAAGCTGAACAGAGCTCAAAGTTAACAGGACTTAACTTACACTTTAACCTTAACCGATACATTCAACTTCATATTTTAGCAAAAGAACAGCACTTAATAGTATTTAACCTAACTTAAAGCCTATGACATAGCAATTAAAAATAGGAATAACACTTAATATTTAACTTAGCTTATAACTTATATTAAACTTAGCAAAAAAAAACAACTCTTAGCAGCACTTCATTTAGCTTAGACGTCATGACTTAACCTCACTTACAGGCCTGACTGACTCAGCTATCCAAGGCACTCAAACCCCTCAGAGAGCAGCATTTCTGCCACATTTCACCAAGCACAGGCACTCCTGTGTGCACACAGACACAGAGAGTCAGTGTAAGGCACCTGTGAGAAATACCCCTGGGGACAGGAAATGCTCACTGTGGAGTCTTTGCCTCATGGAACCAAGGGGCCATTGTGACACTGATGGGACTCATGGGATCATGGAGACCATTGTGACACTGTGAGACCTCATGGAACCAGTGAGACCACTGTGACCCTGGGGGTCCCCACAGAACCAAGAGGGCCATTGTGATACTGTGGGGCCTTGTGAAACCAAGAGGTCTTTGTGACACTGCAGGGCTGCATGGAACCAAAGGTCCAGGGTGACACAGAGAGGCCTCCTGTAATCAATAGCCCATTGTGACACTGTGGAGCCAGAGGAGACCATTGTGACACTGCAAACCCCCAGGGTCCAAAGGTCCATTGTGACATTGCAGGGCTCATGGAACAGAGGAGCCACATGACACTGTGGGGCCTGTAGAACCACAGAGACCATTGTGACACTGCAAGACCTCATGGAACCAAGCTGTCATTGTGATACTATGGGGCACCATAAAACCAAGGCAACATGGAACAGGCCTGGCTGGTTTGGCCTCCCAGACTCCCTGACTGGTCCAGCTGACCTTGGCATATTGAATGTCACTTCTCCTCTGCTTCTGAAACACTGGAGCTCCGTACTTTCCTTCCTATGGAAAAGAACTGTCCTTCTCCTTCAGGCACCCATGGCCAGAATTGGGATTTCACCTCCAAATTCCATTATATCCAGAGATTGTTCCCATAGGAATATTGCCAGGACCACTCTGGCTGGCAATGGTTTCATGAGGGTCACCTCCCATCTGCCCCAAAAAAACTGGGGAAGGCTCTGTGCTCTCCTTCCTATAGGAAAGAACTGTCCTGCTTCTCCAGGCACCCATAGCCAAGATTGGGCTTCCACTTCCAAAATTCCCTACGTCCAAAGATGGCTCCCAGAAAAATCTACCATTGCTGACAAGTCTGTCTGGCCTTGGCCAAGTGAGGCTCTTCCCTGCCTTCCAAACACTGGGGCTCTGGGCCTTCCTTCCTATGGAAAAGAACTGTCCTTCTCAGCCAGGTGTCCATGGTCAGAATTGGGATTTCACCTCCAACATTGCCTATTGTGATAGAGTGGAAAAGATTGTTGGCTCAAAACATTTCATGTGTGTGGGGGAGGAAGGGGCAGGTCCAGCCTTGCCCTGCCCTGTAACCCCAGCACTGCCCTGCCCTGGAACCCCAATCCCCCCAGAGCCTCTATCCCAGCCCAGCAGTGGCTGCCAGTCCCTGGCACAGCACAGGCAATGCTCCACAGCCACCTCTGGAGCCCCAGCCCAGCTCCTGAGTGACCAAATGACCCCAAGTCTCACCTGGGGGAAAGACCCAGGAAGACCAAGGGGTATTGAAGGCTGACTACAAGGCAAGCACACATCTTGAACCTACCTCTTCTTGGAATTTCTGTCTGAACACTGCTTGAATCCAGGAGTTGGTAGCTGTGTCTGTGCTTCTCTGAATCTTTTTTGTCTTCCTTGCTTTGTGTGTCGTATTCTAGTTCCGTCCTCTTGCAAATTTTGAGTAACTTAAAATTGAATGAGCTAAGAGTTTGTCAAGTTAAATGGGGCAAGGTAATGCTTTGAGAAGTGTCTTTGATTGATTGAATGTTGTATTAAACCATGTGCCAAGATTCTCTGATTTTCTAAAGTTGCCAGTAAAGGCTGTTTTGTTGTTTTGAGCTCCTCAGAAACTCTTTTCAGTATTTCTCAGTACATCCAACTCAGAGTACACAAACAATTGTAATTCCTTTTAAATGTCTCATTGAGAGAATTGTTTGGAGGGTGGGAGTCAGGGCTTGTCTTTCCTGCTTGGCACAACCCAGGCAGGGCTTTCCCAGCCACATTCCACACTCCATTTCCCAGCTGGAGCCGCTGCTGCCTCTGAGTTCTGCTGGCCCAGCCCCAGGGATGCTCTCCTTGTCTGCCCATTCCCCCACGGTCTCTGGGCAGGGATGGCCTCAGTGGGGGCTTCTGACATCCTCAGCAACTTGGAGCCTGCTGCTGGATTTCACTGCTCCAGAGGCTTGTTCAGCCTTCAGCTCTTCAGTGCAGGAATTCAGTGTCCCAGGGCTCATTAACATTCCACGCCTCTGGGAATAATTTGATTTAAGTTTCCTAATCCTTTGTGGTTGATTAGAAATATTTCAGAAGGCTATTCAAAGCAAATAGACTATATTGAAAAAAAGAGAGAGAAAATATTTGTTTAGGTCCTGCAAATTTTATTTTTTTTTTACTGGTAATTCATTGATATGTGCAATCTCCAATTGACACTGAATCCAAGTACCACCTGATGCAGTTTCAATAGATATGAAAATCAAGACCCTTCATGGCTGACAATCAATCAGACTCTATCCCTACCCCCACCCCACCATTTCATCCAGGCCCTGGCACTCAGAGCAGCCTTGTGCAAATCTGAGCTCCCTCCAGCCAAGACTGCCCCTGCAGGTTTCAGCTCCTTGGCACCAACTCCCACCTGCTTTCCTTGGAGAAGGAGCTGCCCGAGACACAGAGGGATGTTCATTGATTGTCAGCCAACAAAGCCAAGGGAAGGCACAACTCCATCCAATGCAAAAGTCATTCTTCTCCCTGGCTCTGCCCTGCCCGTGATCCCTACAGCCTGCCCTGTTTCCTTCAACCCTCCTTTGCAAGGCACTTTCTGGGACAAGGGAGCTCTGGACTGGGTATGGATGGAGGTCCAAGTGCAGCCGCTGGAGTGGGAACCACAACTCATCAGGTGTCCTTTGAGGGACCAGGAACTGGTGAGACTCAGAGGCACAGGAAGGCTTCTCTTCATGGCCAACATAAAAAATGTGAACATAATAAAATTTAAGAAACATCAAACCCCTTCCCTAAGTTACTTGTGACATCACAGCAACATCTGACATGTCCACCATCCACAAGAGATTGCCATACAGGAAGGATTTTAGACAAAGACTGAAGAAGAGGTGATATAAAAGATAAAAATGCAACTAAGAAGTTGACTAAAGACGTATTTAAACTTTTGAAAGATTGGGTGACTCCCTGAAGCTCAAAGCATGAAGCCAGTCAAACGACACACATTGGAATGTCCAGAGAGCAGCTGCAGGAGGAAATCTGGGAGCAACAGGAAGGACATAGATCCAGCTGCTCTAAATGAAGATAGATAACTTTTTATTCATAACACTGCCGGTACGGCCGCTGCTGCTAGCGAGGAGAGAGACTGTCCCCGCCACGAGGACAGAGTCACCGCCGCGCATGCCTCCTGTTATGAATAAAAAGTTATCTATTTTTTTTTTTTAGGTTGCAGAGTTAAAAACAAGTCAGACCAGTTGCTGTTAAGTTAGCTTCATTGTTAAGAGTTCGTCTTCAATTACCTGTTAATGGTTGGTGATTAACCATTGTCCCCCTGATGCTTGCCAAGGAGGGACACCGGCACCCTCCAAGTACAAGGAGGATGGGAGTGGCATCAGAGCTAGTATGCAGATGAGAAATGCATTGCGCCCCAAATTTTGCAGTTTTCCCAGGAAAACCCCTAAAGTTGTGAGCCAACATAGAACTAAGTGACCTAAGTGACGTCTAAGGATGGGAGTGTAGTCCAGTACCTGCTTGGATCCTTTTTGCTTCTCACCCTAACCTCAAAAGATGTTGATTAAAGAGATGACCCGGGGTGTTGGACCAAAAAGGCAGAATCTGCTAATCTCTCATGAGGACGGAATCCCCAGCTCTGCCTGCAGACCAGCGGACAAAGCTGCATCACCCTCCTCCTCCATGCCACTCCTGGGAGCAACGGTGGCGTGGGCGCGACCCGTTGATTTCTCCCCATCTGAGCTGATTTTTCTTAATAAAGGCATTAAAAAGGAGAAAGATCTCCTGCCCATTTATTTCACGTGCAAGTGCTGCGCCATCTGACTTACGCCAGCGCTGCTGCCACCATGGGAAAGAACAGCTCCTGTGCCATGCTGCCGATTCCAAGCCGCACCATCCTCGTGCGGGAGAGAAATAAAGCAGCTCGGAGAAGCCAGCACAGCATCGTTCCTTATTTCCTTTATCATGATGCTTAGACGTTGAGCCCACGTTTTGAGCAGTTGAACCGTGACCCTGCCGGCCGGCAGCAGAGGTAGGGCACAGCCACTTGTGGCGCCTGCCCTGATTGCCTCCAGCCATTGGGGCACGCTGGTGCACACCTCAGCTGTCTGCAGGGTGCACGGATGCCCCTGCGAAGTGAAGTTCGTAGTCCATCAAATGCCGCCGGCAATTTCACACATTTTCTGGTTGCTGCAGCTCCAGGCGGGCAGGAAAGTCAACCCCCTCCGTTCCAGACGTGAGAGAAGCTTTCCCCTGGATCAAGGACTACCTCCGAGATTTTCATTACCAAGAATCTTCGGTTTCGTGAGTATTCCAGTGGCTGGGACGGACCCAACTGGGGTACCCTGAAGTTGGCACCTCACCCAGAGTCTCAGAATGGAGAATGTCAAATAGCTTTGCCTTCATTTTGTGGTTCTTCTCCCCATAATCCCTTTCTCACCTGCTCCCTTCCCCCTTCCCTCAAATCACAAAATGGTGGACACCGCATGGCTTGGTCCCCATCTTGTGGTCCTCTTTCTACTTCCCATAATCGCTTTTTCCTCTGTTCCCTTCCCCTGTCCCAAACCCCACAATTGTGCTCTGGCTACTCCTCTTCCCATCCTCCAATTACCCTAGCTTTACCCCCTGTATCTCCCTTCAATGAAGTGTTTCTAGATTTTGTAGGCAAAGTCAGTGAGGTGTGGAGGATCAGGAATGGGACATTTATTACTCCTAAAAAGGCTATATTTATGATAAGTTTCTACTGTTTACACGTCTAGCTAATACATGATTGGTTAATCCTAGCTGTTCACGCGTCTAAATTAGAATGCTCATTGGATAGTCTGATTTTTCACATGTTTTGCTGTGGTCATCTGGCCCACCCTTTGCTTCTTTTTTCTCACTTTCTCAAACTTGCTGACTTGATGGCTCTTCTGAGTCTTGATGGCTCTTCTTCTTGTATCTTTCTCAAGGACATACCGATCCCGTTTCTGAATATGTCCATTATCCATTGTTACCAGCAGGCTGGATTGTGCATCAGCTGAATATGGCCATTGTTTTGCAAAAACTCCGCAACCTGCAAAAAAAATTTTCAACAGTTCCCCATTTTTGTTTTTGCACAAGCCAGACTGAATTAAAAGCATGTTCAATTAACTTTTGCACACAGCGTAGTAAACAAGGCACTATAAGTAAAATTGCTAAAAGAATACAAAGTATCATAATGCTAATGCATACTAAATCTTTAAGTTAGCCTGTTATCCTCTAGGATTTTAGCCACTCATCAAAGGAATTCTCTACAACTGTGAGCTTTTTCATGGTTTCCTTAAGCAGTGACAGTTTCTTGTGAATAGATTCAGAGTGGTCAGAGAGATTCATGCAAACACATTCTTTCAAAATCTTCACACCCATGTCCTTGAACTAGCAACAGAAAATCTATGGCAACTCTGTCCTGTAACACAGTGTGGCATATGCTACCTACATTAGTGGTAAGTTCATTCAGTATTGTGGATGTAAGGTTAATTTGCTTTCCTGCCCAACAAGCTAATCGTCTTAACTGAGTAAGGGCTTGTGCTGAGGCTACTCCTGGTGAAAAAATTGAGGCTAGTATAACTGAAGGTTGATTCCATAATTCTACATCATCTTTACAGTCTGACCTTAATAGATGCACACTACATTTTGCACATTGGAACTTGTGCCTGATGTTAAGCATCTGTTGAATGTTCAGGTAAAACAATATCAATTTTCTAAAATGGCATGGTCCTCTTAATGCTTTCTGAGGAGCCACAGGCCAAACTCTATCTCCACAAATGAGAAAAACTCTGGGAGGTAGCATCCTAGCTGATTTTTGTTTTATGGGTACAAGCTGTGTCCAGTTGGCACAGTATGCTGTAGTATTGTAATACCATGAAGAAACAGGAGATATACAAGTGCTGTCATTTCTGGGTTTTCCTAATTTGTCCCTAATCAGCTCTTTAAGTTTGTAGTACCCAAAGAACAAACAGTAATTTCCTGGCATTGATCCCAAAATATCCAATTCTTGTGGTTCTTGACTTGTAGTATTTAAGTTTCGAGCAATTGTAAATGCTTGAGCTCCTAAGGGGTTTTTATTAATCCCTTGTTTTTCACACTAATTTTCTGTAACAACCCCGTTTTAATTGGTACACCAATTTGACCAGGCCTTACTTAAGTTACCATAAATTTGAGCTCTGGTTCAATTTCCAAATTCATGCCTATTCTTTGCCTAATATACCTTAGCCTCGTCCCACTGAAAGTCAGCAACGTGATGTTTTTGTGGCTCTGCTATTCCTACTCCACATTCAGTAGCTATTATTTTGCTCTCTAGTATAATTTGGTTTGTTAAAGCAACTATAGCAAGATGTAATTGCACCCACAGTAACAATCTTTGATCCTGTCTTTCTATCAAAGATAAATCCTGGAGAAAACTCTGATGTCCTTCTGACCTTTGTGGATTATGCCCTAAAAATAGAGCTAATGCTGTGGTTGGGTTAATATTGCTAAGTATCTGAAAACATCTATTGCACGCTAGGTTAGCAGACCTAAATTTTTGCTTTCTCTCTTGAGCTAAAGTTAGATTATGTTCTTGACGAACTTACCGTCAAATTTTCAAGTTACACTTTATACAAGGCTTACATGCATAGCCATGCACAGAGCAAGCATTTTCTATCTGACTTACAACTTGTGATGAAAATAAAAGGAAATAGTTTCCGGTTGTGTCCAACTCGTGTATAGTAAACCTTCGTGGAGGTGCCTCTATTGCTGCAGCAAATTCTAGCAATATTGGTAAAGATTCTGAGTGTTGTTCAGCTGTCAGGTGTTGAAGAAGTGGATTCAAGGCTGTCTGGATTCGGGGTTGTCACCGACTCTCCACCTCTGGGCACAACACGGGTTGATGACGGTGGTTTCAGACAAGGGCTTCACCCACTTGGCTGGAATCCAGCGAATGCCTTTATCTGTAAGTAAGTACATATAACCTCTACCTATTAATTTTACTGCAGCTAGTCCTTCCCACATCCCTGTTTCTGGGCTCTTGAACACGACCTGAACTCCATCAGGCAATTCCTCACTTGGATTACGTATAAGGACATGATGCACAAGAATAGGTGGATCACCCCTATCTCCTGTTGTTCTAAGGTAATTAAGCACAAAGATGGCTTTAGCTGTTTGTTTTTTTTTTCAGGGGATAACCCTGTGCTTCCCCTTTTTTGTTCTTGCAGCATGCCCTTAAATGTCTGATGAGCATGCTCAGTAATTGCCTGACCAGTAGGACTGTGAGGAATACCAGTGTCATGTTGGATACTTTATAAATTACAGAAACGCTTGAATTGCAGGAAACTGTAGGCTGGATCATTGTCAGTCTTAATTGCTAAGGGGATACCTAATGTGGCAAAGCAATTGTACAAATGTTTTTTAACATGATGTGCTGTCTCACCTGTTAAGGGAGTAGCTTATACAACACAAGAGCAGGTATCAATGCAAACATGTACAAACTTTGACCAAATTCTGCTACATGAGTTACATCCATTTGCCATAATTGCAAGGGTTGAGTACTCTTGGGGTTGACACCAGTGCTTAAACTAATGCTACCTCATCGACAATCAGGATAGGATCGCACTATACCAGTAGCATCAGTAAGGGGAACACTAAATTGTTTAACTAACATTTTTGCAGATTGATGAAAAAAGGCATGGGAATTTTTAGCTTGCTGAAATTTATCAGAGGCTGGCATTGGCCAGACAGTGGCTACCAACAATCAGCTTGAGCATTACCAGGGAGAGTTTGATGACTACGAACATGAATAATAAAGTATTCTTGCTGTTGTTGATTTAAGTTTTTAAGGAATCAGCTTAAAAGGGAACACAGATGTTTATTACTCACCTCCTTAAGTACTGCTTTTTCAAGGCGTTGGATACAGCTAATTACATAAAGTAAAACAGAAACAATGTTAATGACTTAATTGTTCTATTTTTCAAAAGCCTAAATAACAGCTTTTCATTCTAATGTCTGCAGTGTATCTTTTTCTTCTTTAAAAATGACATGATTTTTCCATACTTTATCTTGCTGCTACGTGCAGGCAGCCTATTTTGACCTTTTACCTGCATCTGTAAACACTGTCAGCCCAGATACTGGACAGTCAGATCTCTAGGGTCTGTCTTCCAGATGCTGATGCTCCAATAAATATAACACTCGGTGTCACGGATAAGTATTGTGAATTTTACTATTATAATCACCCAATGCTATCTGTAAAGGAACAGAATGCCTGATTCCTCATTCAAGATACCAGTTAACCAATGGTATTACAATTGCAGATGGTGCATGTCTCCAGGTTTCATGTCTCCAGATTTCTAATATTCTCCCTCTGCCTTTCATAATCAAATGAGTAAAAAGTTCCAATCGAGTGGTAATAGTTCTAGACTGTTTTTACAGGTAAAAATACCCATTCCAAAATAACTAAGGGATTAGCTTGAGTTTTTATCTACTGACAAGGTGAAAGGATGCTTGGTATAATGGTCACCCTCTTTGCTCTGATTGATGATCCTCAATTGAAGTGGAACGTCTTTGATCATGCGATGTGCATGCGCTGTAGCAACCTTTGTGGCTATGTGATCCAAGGCCTGCTGTTGTCTCTTATCCAGGGTCTGACGTTCATCTGCCTGAGATGAAGTACCTAGTAACTGTATCAATCGTTCAATTTCTTTGTTAGTTATCCCACAAATAGTTCTAATCCATTGAATATCCCCCACTAATTTCTGGAAATCATGTACAGTTTTAATTTCAGTGGTGATGGTGAGTTTCTATGGTTTCACTAAAGATTGATCGATCTGCTACCCGAGATATTTCTAAGGAGCTGAATGTTGCACTTTATCAGGTGTAATTTTTAATCCTTTTTCTTCTAGCAAAGCGGCTATGGTTTTTAAAACAGTTACAGAGTCCAGTTGTTTTTTAGCTACTAAGATATCATCCATATAGTGATAGATGATATATTCAGGAAATTTTTGCCGAACAGGCTCTAGTGCCCAAGCGACATAAATTTGACACATTGTAGGCGAGTTACGCATCTCCTGGGGCAAATAAACCTATTTATACTTTTTGTAGGGTTCTGTCTTATTGATAGATGGAACAGAGAATGCAAAATGACTAGTACCATCTGGATGTAAGGGAATAGTGAAAAAACAATCCTTGAGATCAATGATCAATAGATTCCATGACTCAGGTATCATAGTAGGAGATGGAAGACCAGGTTGCAAGGCACCCATACTTAGCATTATTACATTAATGGCACGTAAATCATGTAGCAACCTCCATTACCCTTTTTTTTTAGGGATGCCAAAAATTGGGGTGTTCCAAGGGCTAGTAGATGGTTTTATATGTCCTGCTTCAAGCTGTTCTTGCACTAATTGTTGTATTATTAGCAGCTTTTCTTTTGACAGCGTCCACTGATCAATCCACACAGGTGTATCAGTGGTCCAGCTAATTTTGAGGATTGGCTACCTTCCAGTGGCTGCTGCTAAAAAGGCTGTATAACAATGGTTGCTTTTAGCTGGCTTAATAGATCTCTTCCAAGGAGACCTAATAAATTGCCAGGAGTCTGCATGACATAGGATCTTGTAGATACACTCACTCCATCTGGGAAAGTGAAAGCAATCACTTCTCTGCTTAACTGAGTTGCCTGAGTTCCTCCAATTCCTGCAATACCTAAGGTAGGGCTTATCAATACCCAATTTTTAGGCCATATTGTGTTTGAAATGATGGTTACATCTGCTCCAGTGCCAATTATGAGTGTCCTAGTAATAGAATCACCACTAGGATGTGTCAAGGTTACCTGTTTGTTTGGTCTACCTCTTGTGATGTCCATGGCTCAATATACTTCTGGTTTACCTGTGGAGCCAAAACTTCCTGTTCCCCACTCTTTCAAGCCTGTACAAGGGACACTAGACTTAAAAGGAACAAATTGAGCAATTTGTGAACCTTTGGAGATAGATACAGGAGGGAAAAATGTCCTAACCATGATTTTAATAACCCCTTGTAAGTCTGCATCAATAACCCCAGGAATTATATCCAATCCCATTTTGCTAGCAGATGATCTCACTAACAGAAAAAGCACTAAACCCATTCCCCAAGGGTCCTTTCCCATTAGTATCTATCAGGTGTACAGCAGAGTCCGTGATGGTAATGTCTGCTGTGGTTTCCACGTCCACTCCGGCGCTTCCGGAAGTTGATGATTTGAGTGAGTATAATCCTCCTCCTCCTTCATTGGAGGCTGAGCTGTCCATGCATTTCCCCGAGCTTTCGGGGGGTGCACTCCAAAAAGCGTTTCCCTAGAAACTACATTCTTTAGTACTGTGGTTATCTTTTTTGCAGATGGAACAAAACTTTTTCATTGTTGCTAAGTGACACTGACTCCGAACATGTCTAATTTTACTGCACCCAAAGCACTTAATGTTCTTTCCTTCTGCTTTCTTTTGCAGTTTAGAAATCAGTGGCTTTACTGCATCCTGTACTGCAGCAGCTACATAGGCTGCTTTTTGTCTTTCTGTAGTTCTAGCCATCTGTTCCAACATTTCTGTGACATCAGCTCCCTTCTTTAAAGTACTTAAAATTTGCTCAGTTTTATCATTAGTATTGTCAAAAGCTAGCATATTAAACAATTGTACCTTTGTGTCCAATTCTAAATCAGAATGATCATAAATAGTTTCATGCAATTGATCTACAAATTTATCAAAGTGTTCATTTACTCCTTGACAAATTTGAGTAAAAGACTTAGTGTGTAACCCATCTGGAAGTGTGAGGATGGCATTATATGCTAGTTGTTGGCTCATCTGTAAGACCATATCAATGCTTTTCGCTTGAGCAGTGGCCCAAGCCAAGCAACTGTTGTGCTGTTACACCATACAGAGGGTCACCCTGATCTCTACGTTTTGCTGCTTCTTGGGTGTATCTCGCTTCTCAGCTTTTATGGAGCATTACTTGCTCATGTAGTGGCATTATAAGTCTTATTATGGTGTGAACATCGGCTGGGATTAATGTGTTAGATGTGAAAACATACTGTAGAAGTGACTGCGCAAGTTGGGATTTTATACCAAAATGTGATATTGCTGCTTTCAGTTTCTCTAGAATTTTCCAATTAAAAGGTTCTTAAGTTCTGCTTGTAGCATTACTAACTACAGGGAAAGCCTCAATGTCATTTGAGAGGAAAGTCCCTTCCACAATAGCTTCTGTAATAACTCCCTTCCACTTTCGTTTCTGAGTTGCTTCTATTTCTGGATTACATTCCAACTCTAATTTCACATTCTTAACAGCGTGAGGGGGAATGTTTCATTTGACTGGCTCTAACTTTGTTTCAGAAACAGAGTGAGAGGATGTAAATCTCTTTCCTGAATGCTTATTTTAATCTACTATCATTGGCAGTTCTATTTTTTCAAAAGAATAGTCTCTTTTGGGGACAACTGCATCTTTTTGTTGAGTCACTAATTTTTGCAACTTGTCCACTAAGGATTTCAGATCCTCCTCAACAGAAGCACTACTCATGACAACATCTCTTTCCTTATCCTTTTTACTTACAGCATGTTTTGCCTCTCAGTTACTGTTATCAACAGTTCCTTCACTCGGAGTACAATTGTTTTTTGTTTGACAGCCTAATCATCGCAAAGAGGCAGCAGCTTCTGCATTCTTACTCTGAGCTGGGAGAGTAGTTGGTGTAACGCTCTATTCTGGTGTCGAAACTGAGTTGAGGAGTTCTGGAGTGCATGAGGGGATATGTTAAGGTCGCAGAGAACAGTTGCTGAACTGGAGTTACTGGAGTTACTGGAAATGCCTGAGGCTTTTCGTCTGACTCAGCCAGTGCAGCACAAGCTGCAGCAGCTGCCTTTCTCTCAGCCTTCAAAGTCTGCAATACGTCTATAACAGTTCTCCACAAAGTGGCATACTTAGACGCCTCTTTTGCCTCACTACCACCAGATGAAATAGAATCCCATATCATACGCCCCATAGCTTCCCAGGTTGGAATTTCAAAAACAACCTGTGCCCCTGCTATGAGATTACGGTCCCAAACCCAGTCAATTAGTCCTTTCAAAATGGAAGCATCATATTTTTGTTCTCTTAGAGAGGATATGTTGGAGGAGTTTCTGGACAGCTTCCTGTTCGTATTCAGACCCCATCTCCTCCCCAGCCGCCCACCTTGATCAGGGAGAGATTCAAGTCATCTGCAATTGGAGCTCCAGTCTGTAACCTTTTCTTCCCACTAGGGCAGTGAGGATAATTTCGACCAGCTTCTCTGCTCCACAAAGGCAGGCTGATCTTCTGCACAGCAGCCAAATTGCTGTCCTCGAGTCCCTCTCATGCTACCATGCTAGGGGTGCCCACATTCTCCACCAGAAATGCGGTGCGGAGGATCAGGAATGGGACATCACGCCATGATCAATGTGATTAAGTGAAGCCACATTTATTACCCCCAAAAAGGCTATATTTGTAATAAGTTTCTACTGTTTACACGTCTAGCTAATACATGATTGGTTAATCCTAGCTGTTCACGCGTCTAAATTAGAATGCTCATTGGATAGTCTGATTTTTCACATGTTTTGCTGTGGTCATCTGGCCCACCCTTTGCTTCTTTTTTCTCACTTTCTCAAACTTGCTGACAAACTTGCTGAGTCTTGATGGCTCTTCTTCTTGTATCTTTCTCAAGGACATACTGATCCCGTTTCTGAATATGTCCATTATTCATTGTCCATTATCCATTGTTACCAGCAGGCTGGATTGTGCATCAGCTGAATATGGCCATTGTTTTGCAAAAACTCCTCAACTTGCAAAAACTCCTCAACATCAATCTAATGTTGAAAGAACTCATGACTCTCTCAAAGGTCTTCTAGATAACCAGAAAGGGAGTAACCCACTACAGAGAGACTAAGCAAGGCACTGTATGTCTTTAATGTTTTAAATAATTTGTTTATGGAACCCAGTCCTTCTGTCCTTTGACATTTTACAAATACTTCACAGGCTCCATTAAAAGAAAGGCCACAAGTATTGATGAAAGAACCTGAAATTACCCAGATCCTGGGGCCATTTCCATTAATTATCTGGGGAGGGGATATGCTTCTGTCTCCATCAGTAAAGGGCCTTGGTGGATCCCAGTGAAAAACACCAAGTCCTACCTACAGCCACTGAATGAGGGTTCACCAGAGGAACACCCCAAGTCCACCCCAAGACAAGAACCACCAGACAATGACTTTGACACATGGACCAGACAACTCTTTTGAAAATGACCCATAATAAGCTTTGGCTCACCTTCCTCAGCCTGTTTGCAACCAGGCTCCTTGTGAGTGGATGGGTAGTTCCACAGACAAAACAGAATGTATGGGCAACCCTAGCAAAAGCCATAAAACAAGCTACCCTGTGCCTGTCCATTGCTAGCCCTGATGACCCCTTTTCCACCTGTCTAGTAGGGTTATCTGTGGGTGCGGCTGATAACTGAGGATGCCATCCATAGTATGTGAGGTGACAATCCTGATAGCAAATGGAAATGCAGCTCTGTCGACACCTGGGACTACTGGACCTGGAAGCTCCCGCATGCACCGTTTGAACCCCAGGAGCTAGAAATTCTCGGCTCTGTAAAAATGAACTTCTGTGTAAAGTTTTATTACTGACTGAGATAGGAAGAGGGTGAAAGACCCAAAATTACAAGAGAAAGAGAAACTAGCAGGAGGGACATCTCCCCATTCCATCCCACTTATAAAAATCAGGGCCGATGGTATAATTACACCTCTCCCATAATTTCCTGGTCCAGTAGCTACCCACTCCAGTTGCCGCAGGGTGTGTTTCTTATTTGCAGGGACAGAACATGGCCCAGTATCACTTCACTAATCAAAGGCGGACCTTGTAGCTTGGGGAGGCTTACCTGGCTGGCACCCAACACGAAAATGATTCATAGCCAGAGAGATAGAGCGAAAAGATCCATGCACTACTTTGAATCTGATGGCAAAGACAATGTTATGTATTGGAGTAAAACCAAGAGAATAGCAGCCTCCATCTTGTTCCCTTGGGTGGCTGCAGCCAAAGCCTTAGTGACAGTATAGGGATAAAATGTTTCTAAAACCATTGAATATTTAGGGGAGTTAGAAAGGAAGGATAGGCCTGGTAGGCCCTGGGAATATGTTAAAGTAGGCCCTGGGAAAATGTTAGGCTGCACCTGTATAATTATTTAATGACTATGATAAATAATATGATTGTTAGATGCAATGACTTTTTGGTAATTGGATATAATTATTGTTTAATTGTAACAAGAATCATGAGAAACTATGTTGGCATGGTTTGATGGAAATTAAAAAAACCATGCTTGGATGAAATCAATGTATACAATAGAAAAATAGAAGTTTAATAATTAATATGTAGTTATATAACAATAAGGGTATAAAAACATGTTCATCCTGAACCCATGCTGGAGTCAGATTTGGGTTTGTACCCCTGACACCCAGAGCTCTTCAATAAAAGCACCTGCATATAATCATTCTGTGATTATGTGTTCCTGAACTCTAACATTAGGACAATTAGAGCATCTTGGGTGCCTGCTAAGTAAGCAAACCAATGCTACCTCCCTTGTATTGAGTGGCCTGATCTCAGACGTAGATACCATGAGGCACACCACCTTGCAGAACAGGGCAGCAATAGACTTTCTACTTTTGGCACATGAGCACAGCTGTGAGGATTTTGAGGTAATGTGTTGCATGAACCTCTCCAGCCACAGCGAGTCAATACACAACAGCTGAGGGGAGGGTTCAAGAAGCTTCAAGTGGAAAACAAAGACTGGTTGAATAAACTCTTCTAATCCTAAGGACTGAAGGGTTGGATGATGTCTTTAGTCGAGAGGGGACTGCTGGTTTTCTTGGTTGCTGTTACTGTGGTGTTAGTTGTTCCATGCTTATTTGGATCTTTTTATAGAGTTTTGCAAAGTTCTTTCAGTTCAATTTTTGTTAGAAAACAGAAAAGGGGAGATGTGGGAATTGGCCCAGCTGTGACTCAAAGTCAGCCAGATTTCATCCCAAAAGAACTGGGCATTAGTTTCAAGCCCTGGGAATTATTTAACTTAGGGCAAGCCTGAGAGTTCCCCCATAAGCCCTTGGTGTTATTATGTTGTCCAAGTTCTGCTCCCCTATTGATTACTTGTTTCCCCTGTATGGTTACAGTTCCAGAATGTTCCACCCTCAAGTGTATATGTTGCTGCTTCCCCTTTGTTTTGGGTTTCTGGATGCTGCCCCTCATACTATGCTCAGCTACTCTACGTTTGCTGTTTTCCACCCTTTATTAAAGTTCTTTCCAGGCAACTCCATCGAACCTGCTCTTTTTCATTTTCTCCACCCTCGCCCTGAAGTTAGGGAACCAAAGAGGTTTGTTGCAACCACCCTCACCACGGCAGTGATGGATCTTAATCACTGCAGGCAATCTTTGGTCACGATGATTGTGTGCATTGCTGAGCTTCTCCTTCTGTGATTCTTTGCTGCTTTGAACTACAGTAAATGACACTGTTTCCTTCAGTTTGTGTTTGTGTCTTTGTGGGAGTGCTGACCCTGCCCCACTCATGAAACAAAACTGGCACAGTCTGGCCAGATCACAACAAAATGTCACTTCTTAAATGTAAATGTAAGGAATCAGTCCCATCTGAAATTCGCAGATGGGAAGCTCTTCTCTAGAGTTCACTAACTCTGAAGTGGACTGAGGTCAGAACACCGTGCAAGCAATGGGGCAGTCAGTTTAAAGAAGCTGAACCACTGGATGTATTAAAATGCATCCAATAATTGCATACGGAGAAAGGAAAACAACTTGTGGATGGGTAAAGATGAGGATTAATTTTGTTAACATCACATTGGAAACAGCACCAACAGAAGGAACAGTTGTTGGAACACTCTCACATGGAACGACAGCAGTTTTTAATCTTGAGCTTGTATTAATTTGTTCAAGTGAAAGAATATTAATATAATAAATAACTATATACATATATGTAATACAATATTTTAATATATATTTATAAGCATATATTTTTATCTAACAATATGTCTAGCTAAATCTATGTTTCTATCTATATCTTTATCTATATATATATAATAACATGAAATAATGCTGACAATTTTGATTTACCACCTTTGGCTGCTCAAGGATCTCACACTAAATATCCTACAGAAAAGCATTGGCCAGGACCTGAATGTCAGTGGTAAACTTTGTGAGATTGTGTACAACAAATAAAGGAGGAAGGGATGAAATTGGCTGTTTTTATGGGGTTTACTGATACTGTGATGTGGAATGATTTGTGTGTTACTGTGAAAAATACAGGGATTAAGACTGCTGGGTTTTTCATACACTACACTATCTACAGTCCACAGGATTGATTGAAGGGTAAAGGGGCTGTTCAAAGAGCAGTTGAAAAAAGGAGGAGATGGGAGCCTGTCCCCATGGAGAATTCATCTCACAGATGTGCTCCATACCTTTAACAAGGGTACAAGGGGCACCCTGGGAAATGGAAACCCCCTGGCTGTGCATGGCTGCACCCAGTTTGCAAATACAACCATGGACAGTGATGCTTTAACTTCCTGAGAAATTATTCTGGGTCTGATGGCACCTGACAGGGTCCACCCAGAGGCTGCAGGGCTGGACCTTCATGCATTAGAATTAGGATAAATCAAAAGCAAATGAAAGTTATCAATACTGACATAGGAACTCAAACTCCTCCAGGACATTTTGCTTTGATAACTGCTCGCTGGAGCTTGGCTTTGAAAAGCGTTCATGTCATGGGAGAAGGAGTTGATGGAGATTATCAAGGAGGAATTAAAGTAATTAAAGTCACTAAACAGTGAATAAGGTGATTATTCAACTCCATGACAGGGTAGCACAGTTATTGATACTGCAGTTTTGAAAACAATTGTGAAAAAAGGAGATGCACCTCCAAGATCACTGTTGCTGGAGATAAAGGATTTGGATCCAGCAGTCCTAATAATGGAGCCAAAGTGTGGGTCCAGAGGCCAAAAGGTCCTCCCAATCCAGCTGAAGGAACAGCTGTGGGGAAAGACAACACTATTTGAGTCCTGAAACCAAAATCACCAAGAAAAGGCTAAAATCACCCATGCGGGCTTAAGATCCACCCATATGGGCTTAAAATCATCCAAAGGGACCTAAAATCCACACTAAAATGCCTGAAATCACGCCAAGAGATCTAAAACCCACCCTAAACCTGCCCAGATTGGCCTAAAATCTCAGGGACTGGAACAGAGACTGGGACCAGAACTGATACCAGAACCAAGACCAGCACCGCTCTGGGACCGGCACCATTACTGGGACCGAGACTGAAACTGAAACTGGGACCAAGATCGACACTGGGACTGCCACCGGGAGTGCTTCAGGACCAGGACTGGCACTGGGAGTGCTCTGGGACCAGAACCGGGACCAGAACCTAGACTGGCACTGACATCAGGACTTCTCTGGCTTCACTTGGACCAGGAAGGAGACCAGCCAGAGCACAGTGGGACTGACTCCGAGACCAGCACTGGAACCAGCACCGAGACTGGCAGCACTCCGGGGCTGGGACTGAGACTGGCACAGGGAGCACTCCAGGACCAAGACTCGCACAGGTACCAGCACTAGAACCAGGACAACTCAAGAGACCAGAACTGAAACCAGAAGCAGCACCGGCAGTGAGACTGGCATTGCTCTGGGACTCAGACTGAGACCGGGACCAGTACAGCTCCAGGACTGAGATCAACACCAGGACGGGAATTAGCACTAAAAGCACTCCAGGAGTGCTCTGAGACTGATACCGAGACTGGGACCGGGACTGACACTGACACTGGGAGCGCTCCTGGACGGAGACTGAGACCAAAACTGGGAACAGGATTGGCACCGGGATTGCATCAGGACCTCTGTCTTCACTCCAGAGAGTTTTGGCTATGCCCCCATGCAAGACTGGGAGGGATCCCTGGGCGGGGTGAGACTGCCTCAGTTTGCATTGTTCTGGTGCAGCCATCCCGGTCCATATGATCCCAGTCTGTACAATCCCAGTTTACACAATCCCAGTCCATACGATCCCAACCCATACAATCACATTTGCAGCAAGGAAAAGGTGTTCCTGCCCTCCAAGACAAAGCTCTTAAGAAGGGGCCAAAAGCCAAGTAGAGCAAGATCTTACAATGACATTTCACTGCCAGCCTTCATAACTTCATCAATCATTGTTGTAGCTTCTGCACTAGGAATTAAATCAGGGCAGGGCCTTTGGTGGCAGCTGCCCTGGCTCTAGGGAGGCACTGAGAAACACAGCAGGCAAAGAGAGGCAGGAGAGAAAGGAGGACACAAACAAAATCAGCTGGGAAGGTGGCACTCTGGAAACAGAATTGCAACTCTCTGAAAATGAATAGGACAGAAATTAGTAACTCTGAAGTTTTTATTTACTATCAAATACATCCCACCCACCCAGCCCCACACAATCCCGATCCACCGCTCCAAATTTCGATCCCACTTCTCCCAATCTCCTTCCAGCCCCTTCTCACCACGGCGCCTGTGGAATCGAGTTTGGCATAGGATTATTTTTGAGGAGAGAACAAGCAATTTTGAGTTGGGATTGAGCCCTTTTGGGGTACAACTGTATGGTTTTCAGTAGGATTGAGTTGTTTTGAGGAGACAGGTTGATCCCTCTTGGTTTCTGCAGTGCAAAGAGATGGAGAACACTGCCCAAAATCCTCCCAGAACCCAGAAATCTCCAGATTACATCCCCAAATCCTAAATTCCCCCTCAAACAACTGTGAAATGGTGGGACTTTAGATATTTTTGATCAGTTTCTTTCTTTTTAACACTATTTTGGCTGTTTTTAAGGGACAACGATGAATCAGAAGAAAATGAAGGCCAAAACAAAAGGAGAAACAGCTAGGTGCCTTCCCAACATGGATCACAGCAAATGTGGGTCACCAGGGCTCTTCCCAACAAGGGCCCTCCAGTGGGGGATGGAGTTGCAGCAGTGTATGAAGCTCTTCCTGAAATTGGGGCACTTGCAGGGCTTCCCTTACCGGTGGCTCCGTTGGTGCTCAGTCAAGGTTGAGCTCTGTGAGAAGCTTTTCCCACACTGCGGACACTCGTAGGGCATCTCCCCGTGTGGATACACCGGTGGGTGATCAGGGTGGACCTGTGCTTGTAGCCCTTCCCACAGTCGGGGCAGCGAAAGGGCCTTTCATTTGTGTGAATCCGTTGGTGGATGATGAGGTGAGATTTGTACATGAATCCCTTCCCACAGTCGGGGCAGTGGAAGGGCCTCTCCTCTGTGTGAATCTGATAGTGCACGAGGAGATGTGAGCTGATCCGAAACCCCTTCCCACACTCTGAACACTTATAGGGCCTCTCCCCAGTGTGGATGTTCTGGTGCTGGATCAGGTTGGCATGCTGGCTGAAACCCTTCCCACATTCCCCACACTTGTAGGGCCTTTCCCCAGTGTGAATGTTCTGGTGCTGGATCAGGTTGGTGCTCTGTCTGAAGCTCTTCCCACACTCCCCACACTTGTAGGGCCGCTCACCAGTGTGGATCCTTTGGTGGCGGATCAGGTGGGAGCTCCGACTGAAGCTCATCCCACATTCCTCACACTCGTGGGGCCTCTCCCCAGTATGGATGCGCCGGTGCCTGACAAGATGGCAGTTTTGCCTGAAGCCCTTCCCACAGTCGGTGCAGCGGAAAGGCTTCTCCTCTGTGTGCGTGCGCTGGTGCACGAGGAGACTAGAGCTGAGCTGAAACCTCTTCCTGCATTTATCACACTCGTAGGGCCTCTCCCCAGTGTGGATCACCTGGTGACGGATGAGGGTGGAGCTCCGGCTGAAACTCTTCCCACATTCCCCACACTCGTAGGGTTGTTCTCCAGTGTGGATAATCTGGTGGCGGATCAGGCTGGAGCTGACTCTGAAGCTCTTCCCACATACCCCACACTCATAGGGCCGTTCCCCTGTGTGTATACTCTGGTGCCGAATCAGGCTGGAGCTCCGGCTGAAGCTCTTCCCACACTCCAAGCACTTGTGGGGCTTCTCCCCATCATGAAGCTGTTCATGGACCATCAGGTCCAAGCTCTGGCTCGATCTCTGGCCACCTTCCTGGCCCAGGTTGGGTCTTTCCTCCTCAGATCCCCTCAATCTGCGTTTGCAGCCCCTCCTTGTGCGGGGTCCCCGGGGCTTTTCTTTCCCCTTTGATTCCTGTGCTGTGGAGCTGCACAAAACAGCCTCTTCCACAAGGTTCTGCCACGAGGATTTGTCCTCCCTGGCCTCCATGTGCAGCTCCCTGTCTGGAGGAAGAAGGACAAGGAGAGGATGGGATTTGCCTCTGTGCCCCAGGGAAGGGCAAGGAGAGCCCCCCCAGTGCGTCCCCGGTAGGACAGCGTCAGCAGTGGGGTTGTCCTGCAGCCGGGGCCATGCTGGGCTGGGAGATGGAGCAGAAGAGAGGGGGAAAGGGACACTGACTTCCTCCTCACCTGCCTGGGTGTCCCATGGCATCTTCCTCGTCCTCACATCCTCCTTCTCCATCCAGCCAAGGACTGGGAATAGGAATCCTGGTTTGGGGGAAAATAAGGGATGAGCATTTCGAGTTTGAAGGTCTCTCTGCCCAAGTCCATCTCTGGAAGTCACTGAGCATCTGGGGTCCATGGAATCCTCCAGAATACCAAGATTCAGCCCTGGAAAACCTCCCAGGAGTTCCCCATCTCTGGTCTCTCCACTTTGGTCTTTGGGGATTCCTCCCTGTCCCAGCTGCTCGGTGTCACGCTCATATTGTGGGTCTCCCTTCTCCTCGGTACCTGTCCTCACCAGGCTGCTGTGAATCGCAGGAATCCGAAAAGTTTCCCCCTCCTCGGTCTCCCCATTTAAGGATGCTGGGGGATTCTGGGGTCCCAGGGTACCTTCTCCCATTATTGTCTGCTTTGGGTGTAGGAGCTCCAAGGAGTCCCACCTGCCCCTCTCCAGGCTGTTGAGGGTCCTGCCAATGGTGGCGCTCCCCCCTCTCTGGGCTCCCCACTTTGGGCTCCTGGGGGACACAGGGCTCTGCTCCTCCAGGCTGCCTCTGCCGCCAGCCGCCACCGGGACCCCTCAATGTCCCCAAGAGGGGCCTTTTCCGCTCAGCTTTACAGTTCTTCATTCTCCAAACATTCCCCCCCAAAAAACCCAACCCATGGAGCCCCCAGAATATCTGGGCTGAGGTCCCCCTTCCCTGTCACCTGCAGGATGTGGGGGGCTGGGGGGGGTGATGATCCCACAGGTCGGGGGACTGCGAATTCAGGGAGAGCTCAACCTCATGGTTCCTTCTCCTTTCCTTGATCCTCCTCTGTTCCTCCTCTTCCTCCTCCTCCCGCCCCTCCTCTTCCATCCCTCCTCCTCCCCAAGCCCACCTTCTTCTCCTATTTCCATCCCTTATCGGTCTCCTTCTTCATCCCTCGTCCTCCTCCCCCAGCAGCAGTGACACCCTCGTGGCAGGAGCGGGGCTGGAGCCGGCACAGCTCGGCACGGGCAGCGCGGGGCTCTCGGCTGCTCCCGCCCGCTGGGGGCAGGGGGAACCCGGCCCGGGGAAAAGGAGAGGGAAACTGGGAAAAGTGGGGGCTGCAGATCCACACTGGGGTTTGGTGGGGATCCTGGCTGGGGACTTCCAGCCCTTGGGGCTCCTCTCAGGAGATTCGGGATGGGGGAACACAGAGAGGGCTGGGGGATGCCAGGAGTGACTTCACTGGCAGAGACTATGCTGTACTGGGGTAACTGGAACCTTACTGGGGCAACTGGGAATGACTGGGAATTACTATAAGCATGCTGAGAGCAACTGGGGTATACTGGGAGTGTCTGTAACCATACTGGAGTGACTGGAACCACACTGGGAACAATGGGAACCATGCTGGGGAGAACTGGGACGACAATTTGGGCAACTGGGAGCAAGTGGGGGTGGCTGGGTCTGCACTGGCAGTAACTGGACCATGCTGGAAGGGACTGGGACCATCCACAGTGTCACTAGGACTATACTAGGGACAACTGGCATCACACTGGGAGGAACAGGGACAAACTGGAACCCTGCTGGGGGCAACTGGGATCACAGTTGAAGCAGCTGGGCCCATGCTGGAGCAGACTGGGATCATACTGGATCATACTTGCAGCAACTGGAAGGTGACTGGGAGTGGCTGTGATTAAATGGGATCAGGCTGGAAGCAACTCTGCCAATCTGGGAGTGACTGAGAACATGCTGAGACCAACTGGTTTATACTGGGAGAGACTGAAACCATAGTGGGGGTAAAGGGGAGCAACTAGAACCACACTGAGTGATAATGGCAGGAGGTGTGCCTATGTCAGGGTCATACTGGGATCATACTGGGAGTGAGTGCAATAGTACTGAGAGTATCTAAGAGTGACTGGGATCCTGCTGGAATCAGACTGGGAGTGACTGGAAAGGTGTTTGCCATGACGGGAACCATACTGGAGGTCACAGGGAGCAACTGGGACCACACTAGGAGTTACAGGGAGTCACTCTGGGCATGACTGGAATAATACTGGGAGGATCTTGGAGTCACTGGATGCAACTGGGATCATACTAGGAGTGATTGGAATCATACCGGAAGTGACTGGAACCATACTGGCAGTGACTATGGGTCCTGCTGGGATCATCCTGGGAGCCACTGGGATTACAATGAGTGTGAATGGAACCTGACTGGGGGTTACTGAGAGCTACTGGGCCCATTTTGGGAGGAAAATGTGGACACATTGGGAGCAACTGGGACAAACTGGAAAGTACTAGAACCATGCTAAGGCGACTGAGACCACAACTGGGATCATACTGGAAGCACTTTGGGCAACAGACAAAAACTGGAGTCATGCTGGAGGCAATGGGAGTAACTGGGATCATTCTCAAGTAACTAGAGCCTCACTGGGGCAACTGGGAGTGTCTGTCACCATACTAGGGAAAACTGGTACAACACTGGGAACAGCTGGGATCATGCTGGGGATGACTGGGGCTACTCTACAGGAAACTGGAAGTGACTGAATTTACACTGGGGGACACTGGGTGTGACAGGAACCATGCTGAGAGGGACGGGGACTATTCTAGGGGCAACTGGGATCATACTGAGGGTGATTAGACCATACTGGGATTGACTAGGAGTGGCTGTATTGGGATCATACTTGTAGGAACTAGGAACAACTGGAACTATGCCAGGGGCAACTGGGATCACACTGAGGGTGATTAGACCATACTGGGATTGACTAGGAGTGGCTGTAGAAACTAGAATTGTGCTGAAAGCAACTGTGAGGAAGTGGGAGTGACTGGGAGCATGCTGGGGGTGACTGGGATACACTGTGAGAGACAGAGATTCACTGGGATCACATTGGAGGCCATTGGGGTCACACTGGCATTGACAGGGAGCAACTGGAATCACACTGGGAGCAATTGACATCAGACTGGGAGTGACTAGAATTAGACTGCAAGTGACTGGGATCATACTGGGAGTGGCAACAATTATACTGGGATTAGAGTGGATGTCACTGGACCATGACTGGGGGTTACTGGAGCTACCAGGCCCTTGCTGGGAGCCAACCAGGGACATAATTAGAAGAACTGGGAACAACTGGGATAAACACAGGGGCAAGTAACCATGAGGTTCACTGAGGTAAGTAGAAGTGCCTGGTAACAACTATCAGAAAGTTCAGTGTACTTGAGATATACAGCAAGTGTCTGACATCGTAGAAGTAATGTCTGGGACTAAACTGGGAGTGGCTGGGAATGCTCTGGGGGACCTGGGATCATGCTGGGGGCAAATGTGAGTGACTGGGGCCCTGCTGGGAGGGACTGGGACCATACTGGAATGACTAAGACTATGCTAGGGGCAACTGGGAGAACTGGGAACACACTAGATGAAAGTGGGAGCAACATGCAGAAAGTGGGACCTTGCAGGGGGCAAACTGCATCATCACAGGGAATGACCGGGAGTGACTGGGCTCATACTGGGAGTGCCGAGGAAGCTGGAAACAGAGGGAGCAACTGGGCTCATAGTGGGAGCAGCCACTTCCAGCAGCAGGAACCCTGAACCCCATTCCCAGCCATCCCACCTGCCGGGATCCCAGGAATCCCAAGAGTCTCTCCCTCTCAGGAAGCCTGCTTTGGCCTTCTGGGCCTCTCCTCTCTCTGGGCTCCCACTCAGGGAAACCACAGCTCTCCTGGGGCTCCCCAAAACCACTGTCCCCCTGCCAGGACTCTGCCACCACCCACACCGGGACCCCACAAAAACACCTTCCAGGGACGCCCCCACGTCCCCTCGAGGGGCACCTGCAGCTCATCTTTAGAGCCCTGAAAGCTCCAAACATTCCCCCAAAAAATCCCCAAACCTGGGGATCCCCTGGCATATTCGGGCCGAGCTTCCCCTCCCCAGGCACCTGCGGGATGAGGGGTGATGGTCTCAGGGCTGCGGTGGGTTCAGGACCCACCAGGGCCACGCGATTCCCCCCTCGTCTCTTCCTCTGCTGCTTCCTGCTGCTGCTCTGCCTCTTCCTCCCTCCCTCCTCCTCCTCCTCCCCGTTCCTGAACCCTGAATTGTGAGGTGAAAGGGGCGAGGTCAAGGGAACATGCAGTCCTAAAAGGGCCCAGTTTGGCCTAAAATCACTCTAAAGGGCCTCAAATGCAGCAGAAGTCCCCCAGGTTTGGCCTAGAATCAGCCAAATGCGATTAAAATTACCCAAAGGGGTCTAAAATCCAACCAAATGGGCCTAAAATTGCCCAAAGTGGTTTGTGACCCACACAAAATGGCCTAAAATCACTCTAAATTTCCCAAATGGGCCTAAAATCCACCCTGAAAGTATCTCGTTTTGCCTAAAATGACCCAAACGTGCCTAAATCCACCTAGTTTTTACCAAAATCACCCACAGGGATCTGAAATCAAACACGCCTGAAGCCAACAAAAGAGGACCCGAAATCACCCTAAAAAGACGTGGTTCAACCTAAAATTAGCCAAAGAAGCAAAAAATTTAACCAAATGGGCCCAAAATCACCAAGACAAGCAACCTAAAATCAGCCATGCAGGATTTTGACTCACCCATATGGGCCTAAAGTCAGACAAAGGGACCCAAAGTCCACACTAAAATACTTGAAGTCACTCCAAAGGATCTGAAACCCACCCCAAACATGCCCAGTTTGGCCTAAAATCACCCAAATGGGCTGGGACTGAGGCCAAGACCGGGATTGGCACCAGGATCGCTCTGGGACTGCCACCAGGATCGGAACCTGGGATCGGCTCCAGGACCTCTGCGTTTGGCCGCACCCCTGGACAGGACTGAGCTCAGCCTGGAAGGGGCCAGGGCTTTTGGGAGGGGACACTGAGCTTTTTGGGGCTTTGGGAAATTCTGTCGGAATTTATTGGGTTTTTTGAAGAGCATCATAGGGTTTAGGGGGAGCTGCGGAATTTTGACAGGTTTGGATTTTAGTTTTATTGGTGCTTTGGGGGGTTGTTTTTTCTGGGGGTGTTTGGGGGTTTATTGAAATTTATTTTTTTTTTAAATTTTGGTGGGATTTACTGTGATTTTGTGGGGATTTTGTTGGGTTCTCTAGATGGGCCCAAAATCACCAAGACAAGCAACCTAAAATCAGCCATGCAGGATTTTGACTCACCCATATGGGCCTAAAGTCAGACAAAGGCTCCAGGATCACTTAGGGACCTCTGCGTTTGGCCGCACCCCTGGACAGGACTGAGCTCAGCCTGGAAGGGACCAGGGCTTTTGGGAGGGGACACTGAGCTTTTTGGGGCTTTGGGAAATTCTGTCGGAATTTATTGGGTTTTTTGAAGAGCATCATAGGGTTTAGGGGGAGCTGCGGAATTTTGACATGTTTGGATTTTAGTTTTATTGGTGCTTTGGGGGGTTGTTTTTTCTGGGGGTGTTTGGGGGTTTATTGAAATTTATTTTTTTTTTAAATTTTGGTGGGATTTACTGTGATTTTGTGGGGATTTTGTTGGGTTCTCTAGAATTTTTTGTGGTTTTATTGGAATTTTTAGGGATATTGGGGGCATTTTATTGGAACTTGTGGGCATTTAGTGGGATTTTTGAGAGTTTTGGGGTTTTTCTGCAATTTTTTGGGGGGGGACTTTGCTGGGGTTTTGTGGGTTTTTTTGGGTGTTGCCAGGATTTCTTTGGGTATTGGGATTTTGTGGGACTTTTTGTAGTTTTGGGGATATTTTTAGGGAGATTTGTGGGGTTTAAATGGGATTTTGAGGGGTTTGTTAGGATTTCAAGAGATTTTGTGGGCTTTTATTGAAATTCTAGGATGTTCTAATGGGATTTTGTGGGTTTCATTGGGAGTCTTGGAGGTTTTAAGGACATTTTGGTGCCTCTCAGCCCCTCCCCACATCTGGGGACAACACCAAAGCCCCCCCAGACCGCCAAAAGCCCCCCAAAGTTCTACTAAAAACAAAAGCCCCTAAAAATCGCAGTAAAACCCCCCCAAAAACCAAGAATCCCTCAAAATTCCAGCAAAACGCTCCAAAATTCAAAAAAACTCCCCAAAATTTCAATAAACCCCCCAAAACCCCAATAAAATCCTCCAAAATCCAAAACCCCCCAAATCTACAAAACCCCCCAAAATCCCATAAGCCCTCGAAACCAAATAATTCTCTCCAAAACCCCAATAATTCCTCCTAAACTCCCAACAAAATCCCCCAAAGCACAAAAAAGCACCCCCAAAATCCCTCTCAAACTTCCCCCCAAAATGCCCACAAAATCCCCCTAGACTCACTGGAGCTCTCCTGGATCAGAGGACACCGGCTGGTGGAACAGGAGCCACTTCAGGGTGCCCTTCAAGCCTTTTGGGGACAGGGCACAATGAGAGACCCCCACAAAAACGGGGGTTGGGAGCCCCTGTTGCGCCCCCTCTCCCCAAAATCCTCAGACCCCGGTTCAGGGTGGGCCTGGAACCCCCTGGGACCCCCAAATCTCCCCCAGGACCCCCTCCAGGAACCCCAAACCCCCGAAGAGCCCCTCCAAGGCAAGACTGGCCCAGGACCACCCTGGACCCCTAAAATCCCCTCCCAGAACCCCCCTGAGAGCCCCCAGACCCCAATCGGGCCCAGCCCAGGATGTCCCCGGATCCCCCCACAATGCCCCATGACCGCACCCCAGACCCTCCCTGACACCTCCAGGACTCCCCAGGATCCCCCACACCCAATACTCCCCTCCCAAGACCGCACCAGGACCCCCAGAACACCCCGAGACCCTCCCACGATCCCTTCTTAGGACCCCCAGCCCTCATCCTCCAATCCCCCCGCCGCTCCCCCACCTGTCCCGGCCGCCTCAGCAGCTTCCCGAACCCTCCGCGCTCTCCCAGCGCCTCCCGCAGCACCGGCCCGAGCGGAGGAAATGGAGCCCGCTTCATGCCCGGCCCCACGGTCAGAGGGCGCCACTTCCTCCTCGCCTCTGATTGGCTGGAGCCGCTCGGGGAGGCGGGCGTTGCTGAGGCAAGCCGCGCGGTGATTGGTTGGTTTGGGGAGGATCGCGCCGCTATTGGTTGGAAGGGAACCGTGCCGGTCTTGGTTGGAAGAGGCCCGCGCACGCGGCGGCGGCGGCGGCGGGAGGAGGAGTGGTAGATCGTGAGGGGAGAGCGGCTGAGCAGGGAGCTGAGGTGGGGTATGAGGGGAGTGGAGGGCCTTAGATGGCTCTGGGGGGGAAGTGGGTGGGGGTTGAGGCGGGTCTGAGGGGAAATGGGGGTTGCGGGGTCTGAGGGATAATTAGGGGAATCTCAGGTTGGTCCGGCGGGGAAAGGGGGGTACCTGAGGTGGGTCGGGAATGGGTTTGGGGGGAATTGGGGTTGTTTGAGGGGCTTTTGTGGGGTGTGGGGTGGATCTGGGGCGAACGTGAAGGGAATTGGGGGGGTTTGAGGGGGATTTGAGAGGCATTGGGGGCGTTTGAGACAGGTATGAGGGAATTGAGTGGTCCGAGCTGGTTTTGGGGAGCATTGGGAGGGTTTGAGAGGTTTTTGCAGGGTGTGAGGGTGATTTGAGGGGAAATGGGGGCTTCTGAACTGGGTGTGAGCAGAAGTGAGTGGTCCGACATGGGCCCGGGGCGGATCTGGGGGGGGTCTGAGGGGGATTGGGGGCATCTGGGGGGTTGTGAGGTGGGATTGGGGGGAATTTGGGGAAGTCTGAGGGAATTTGGAGGGATCTCAGGTGAGTCTGAGAGGGTTTTGGCGAATCTCAGGTGGGTCTGGGGTCAATTTTTGGGGGAGCTGGGGGTGTCTGAGGGTAATTTGGGGGGGGGTTAGGTGGGCCTGGGGTGGATTTGGGGGTCTGGGGGCACCTGAAGGGGGGTGCCCAGGGGTGAAGGGGTCACAGCCCTCTTGTGGGGGTCTGAGGTGAGTCAGAGGAGAAATGGGGGATTTTGGAGGGGGCTAAGGGGAAATAGGGGGATCTGAGGTCAATTTGGGGGGAATGAGGGAGTCTGAGGGGGCTTGGGGAGGAGCTTGAGAGGGTCTGGAGGGTTCTCAGGTGGGTTTAGGGGGGTCTGAGGGGGATTGGGGGCATCTGGGGGGTTGTGAGGTGGGATTGGGGGGAATTTGGGGAAGTCTGAGGGAATTTGGAGGGATCTCAGGTGAGTCTGAGAGGGTTTTGGCGAATCTCAGGTGGGTCTGGGGTCAATTTTTGGGGGAGCTGGGGGTGTCTGAGGGTAATTTGGGGGGGGGTTAGGTGGGCCTGGGGTGGATTTGGGGGTCTGGGGGCACCTGAAGGGGGGTGCCCAGGGGTGAAGGGGTCACAGCCCTCCCAGACACCCCCTAAAGCCCCTCTGTCCCCACAGAGTGGTCCCGGCCATGGCGGTGCAGGAGCCCCGTCCCAACCACACCATCTACATCAACAACCTGAACGAGAAGATCAAGAAGGATGGTGAGAGGGGGCTGGGGGCGTCTGAGGGTGTCCATGGGCGTCCCCAGGGGATCAGGCTGTCCCCTGTGCATCCCCACTGTCACTGTGCTGTCCCCACTGTCACCGTGATGTCCCCATGTCCGACTGTCACTGTGCTGTCTCCATTGCCAGCGTGCTGTCCCCATGGTCACCATACTGTCACTCTGTCCCCAGAGCTGAAGAAGTCCCTCTACGCCATTTTCTCGCAGTTTGGGCAGATTTTGGACATTTTGGTGTCGCGCAGTCTCCGCATGCGGGGCCAGGCCTTTGTCATCTTCAAGGAGATGAGCAGCGCCACCAACGCCCTGCGCTCCATGCAGGGCTTCCCCTTCTACGACAAACCCATGGTGAGACAGAAACTGGGGGGAAATTCTGACATTTTGGGAAAAAAATTGAATTCTAGGGAAAAACTGCCAAAATCTGGCCTCAAATATCCCCAAAATCCGACTTTTAATCCCTCCAAATTCACCCTGAACAACTCAAAGCTTCCCCTTCTGTGACACACGCATGATGAAACAGAAATTCTGGGGAAAAACACTGGAATTTTGGGAAAAAATCCTAGTATTTTGGGGAAGAAACCTGAATTCCTGGGGAGAAAAACCAAAATCCAGCTGGTAATCTATCAAAAATCCTCTGGGAACACTCTCAAATCAAATTAGAAATCAAAGCTTCCCTTTGTATGACAAGCCCACAGTGGGACAGAAGCTTGGGGAAAAAACTGGAATTCAGGAAAAAAACTCTGAAATTCTGGGGAAAAAATGCCAGAATTTGGCCTCAAGTATCCCCAAAATCCAACCTGTAATCCTTCAAATTCATCCTGAACACCCTAAGGTTTCCCCTTCTACGACAAGCCCGTGGTGATAGCCAAACTTGAGGGGAAATCGTCGCATTTTGGGCAGAAAACTGACATTTTGGGGAAAAAATCCTGGAATTCTGGGGAAAATCCCGAATTTCTGGGGGAAAAAACCCAAAATGCAGCATCAAATATCCCCAAAATCCAACTAGGAACACCCCAAAGCTTCCCATTTTGACAAGTTCATGGTGAGAGACAAATTCTGGAGGAAAATACTCAAATATCAGGAAAAATCTGCAGATTTTGGGGAAAATCCTTGAATTCCTGGGGGAAAAAAAATTAAATCCAGCCTCAAATACCCAAAAAATCCCACCAAAAAAACCCCAAATCCTACTAGGCATGCACCAAGATCCAACCAGGAGCTGCCCCAAAGCTTCCTCTGCTACAACCAACCCCAGTGAGAACCAAACCCTGGGAAAAACCCCAAAATTCCAGGAAAACCCCTGAAATCTAGCCAGAAATTCCCAAAGCTTTCCCTTCTATGACAAACCCGTGGTGAAACCTCAAATTCAACCTGGAAGCCCCAAAAATCTGTTGGAACCCCCCCAAAATCCCTCTTGGAGCTCCTCCAAAATCTCTCTGAATTCCCCCAACTCCCTCAGAAACTCCCAAATCCCTGCTAGAACTTCCTGAAATACTCCCAAATTCCTCTTGGAGCTCCCTCAAACTCCATCTGAAAATCCCAAAATCCTTTCTGGAACCCTTCCCAAATCCCTCAGAACCCCCAAAAACCCATTGGGAAACCGCAAAATCCTCCCCTGAAACCTCAATTTCCCCCAGATTCCTTCTTTAAATTCCCTGAAACCCCTCAGAACCCCACAAAATCCCTCAGAAACTCCCCGAATCCCTCCTGGAATCTCTCCCAAATCCCTCAGAACTCTAAATATCCCCCTTGGAAATCTCCAAATCCCTGTTGGAACCTCCTAAATTCCTCTGAATTCTCCCAAAATTCCTTCTAGAACTTGCCAAAATCCCTCAAAATATGTCCCTAATTGCTCTTGGAACTCCCCCAGATCCTTTCTGGAGCCTTCCCAAATCCCTCAGAATCCCTGAAAATCCTGTGGAAAACCCCAAAATCCCTCTTGGAACTCTCCCAAATCCCTCAGAAAGCCCCAAATACCCCCCAGATCCCCCCCAAATCCTCAGGAACAACCCCAAAACCCCCTGAACCATCCCCAAATCCCCCTGGACTGATCCCAAATGCCCTGAAATGCCCCAATCCCCGGAATGTGCCGTTCCAGCGGATCCAGTACGCCAAGACTGACTCGGACATCATCGCCAAGATGAAGGGAACGTTCGTGGAGCGGGAGCGGGATCGGGACCGGGAGCGCAAACGGGACAAGCGCAAAGCCAAGGGGGGAGAGGCCCCTGGCCCCAAAAAGAGCGGGGCTGCAGCGCAGGGGGCAGCGCAGGGGGCAGTGCCCGTGAGTGCCAGGGGATTGTTTGATCACATTAGGGTCATTTATGGGATTGGGGGCCATTTATGGGATTGGGGGTCATTCGTGAGATTGGGGTCGTTCATGGGATTGGGGATCATTTGTGGGATTGGGGTTGTTCATGGGTTTGGGTAATTCATGAGATTTGGGGTCATTTATGGGATTGGGGATCATTTGTGGGATTGGGGTCGTTCATGGGATTGGGGTAATTCATGAGATTTAGGGTCATTTATGGGATTGAGGATCATTTGTGGGATTGGGGTTGTTCATGGGATTGGGGTAATTAATGGGATTTGGGGTCATTTATGGGCTTGGGGATCATTTTTGAGATTGGGGTCATTCATGTGATTGGGGTCGTTCATGGGATTTTGGCATCAGAATCAGGGCGCAGGGGACAGCGCCTGTGAGTGCCAGGAGATTTATAGGATCATTTATGGGATTTGGGGCAATTTGTGGAATTTGTGATTGTGGCACAGGAGCCAGTGCCCATGAGTGCCAGGGGTTTTATGGGATTGTTTTATGGGATTTGGGGTCATTTATAGGTTTGGGATCAGAGCACAGAAAGCAGTGCCCGTGAGTCCCAGGGAGATTTGGGTTTGGTTTAGGGTATTTGGGATGGCTTTAGGGGATTTTGGGATTATTCACAGGGCATTTGGGATTGTTTAATGGGATTTTGGGATCATTTTGGGGGGATTTGGGGGTGGGTTTGTCAGATTTGGGATTGGGGCACAGGGGGCAGTGCCTGTGAGTGCCAGGAATTTGGGATTGGTTTAGGGGATTTTGTGATCAGTCCTGGGGGATTTGGAGGTGTTCGGGTGGGGATTGGGGATTGATTTGTGGGATTGTTCCTAGGGGATTTGGAATCACTTTATGGGAATTTGGGGCGTTTCTAGGGAATTCAGGGGATGTTTTGGGGAATTTGCAGATGGTTCAGGATGATTTGGGATCATTTTATGGGATTTTGGGGATTATTTTTAGGAGATTTGGGATTGTTTTGTGTGATTTGGGATTGTTTAGTGGGTTTTGGGATGGTTCAGGGGGATTTTGGGATTGTTCCAGAAGATTTTGGGGGATTTGGGATCATTCCAGGGGATTTGGCAGATGGTTCTGGGGGATTTTAGGATCATTCTGGGGTATTGTGGGATCATTCCAGGGGATTCGGGATTGTTCCTGGGCATTTTGGGAGGGCATGGGGGGATTTGGATGGGATTTTGAGAGGATTTGAGTTCTTTGGGTTCTTTGTATGCCTTTGGGGTTATTTGGGTAAATTTTGAGGTTGGTTGGTGTGATTTTGGGATAATTTGGGGTAATTTTGGGGTTATTTGTAGTGATTTTGGGATAATTTGGGATAATTTTTCATGGTTTTGGGAAAATTTGGGGATTTTGAGGCCACGTGTCTGTGGGGTAATTCAGGGATAATTCAGTGTGGATTTGGCATCATTCCACATTGATTTGGGATTCTCGTTGTACTTTTGGGATAACTCTGAGGTTCTGTCTGTTCCTTTAGGATTATTTGGGGTGTGTTGGGATCTCTCCTCAGGGAATGTGTTTGGGATAACTTTGGGATTCTGTCTGTTCCTTTGGGATGATTTGGGGTGTGTTGGGGTCTCTCCTCAGGGAATGTGTTTGGGATAACTTTGGGATTCTGTCTGTTCCTTTGGGATGATTTGGGGTGTGTTGGGGTCTCTCCTCAGGGAATGCCGCCGCTGGCGCAGCCGCCCCGGATGATGCCGCATCTGGGGGGACAACCACCCTACATCCCTCCCCCGGGCATGATTCCGGCCCCAGGAATGGCCCCGAATCCGGGAATTCCCCCAGGAATGGCCCCACAGCCTGGAATGGCCCCGATCCCTACCCCACAGCCCGTGAGTAACTCCAGAACCTGAGTGATTTAGGGGACTTGTGGGATTTTTGGGGTGGATTTTGGAGGGATTTTGAGGGAATTTTTTGTGGGAATTTTTTTGGTGGATTTACTGAGATTTTGGATAGGATTTGAGGGGACTTGGTATGGTTTTGATGCAGATGTTTAGAATGGATTTGCAGTGGATTTTGTGGCTTTTCAGGTAATTTTGGGGGGTTATTTTGTGGAGATATTTTGCATGATTTTGAGGGACTTTTGGGGTGGATTTTGTGTAATTCAGGGATTTTTGAAGGGATTTTTATGCAGATTTTTCTGTGTGGATTCTGTGGGATTTTCATGGGGGTTTAGTGGGAGTCTTTGAGGAGTTTTTCCATGGGATTTAGGGGGATTTTTGGGGTGATTTTTGTTGGGATTTTGAGGGATTTCTCTGGACTTTGGCGCATTTTTTGGTGGGGATTTTTGGCGTAAATTTTGTGGTCTTTTGGGTGGAATTTTGGTGAGTTTTTGGTCAGATTTTGAGAGATTTCTTTGGGGTTTTTTAGAGGGATTTTTTGGGTTTTCTTGTGAGATTTTTTGTTGTTTTTTTTTTTTTCAGGATTTTGGTGGGATTTTTGGGCAGATTTTTTAGTGTGTATACAGTGTGACTTTAGGTAGATTTTTGGGCCCGATTTGGGGCAGATTTGGTGCTGATGTGGGTTTTTTTCTCCCATTTCCCTGCAGCTGTCGGAAAACCCTCCAAACCACATCCTGTTCCTGACCAACCTCCCTGAGGAGACTAACGAGCTGATGCTCTCCATGCTCTTCAACCAGTGAGATCTGGGGAAATCTCGGGATTTCGGGGATTCCGGGAATTCTGGGCAGGGTTTGGGGGATTTGGTTATTTTGGGACTTGGGGGTGGAGAGGGATGAGGGGGATTTGGGGCTGGATTTTTTTTTTTTTTTTTTTTTAGTTTGGGGTTTGTTTTTTTTTTTTTTTTTTTTTTTAGTATCAGGATTTGGGGGGGAATTTCTGGATTGTTAAGGTGGGAATTTCTGGGTTTTTTGAAGCATGTTTTGGGGGGGGGGGGGGGGAATGTCTGGATTTTTGGAGGAATGTTTCCAGATTTTTTTGAGGAATATTTTTGCGTTTTTTGGAGAAAATGCCTGGACTTGGGAGGCGGGGGGAGGGATATTCTGGATTTTTAGGAGTAAATTTCTGGGTTTTTGGAGGAATGTTTCTGGATTTTTTGGGGGAGTTGGATTTCTGGGTTTTATTTGGGAATGGCTCTGGAGTTTTTGGGGGAAGTTCCTCAATTTTTGGGAATGCGTGAGGATTTTTTTTGGAGGAACTTTCTGGACTGGGGGGAATAGGTTTATGAGTTTTTGGGGGAATATTTCTGGGGTTTTTTTAAAGTTTCTAGATTCTGAGGATTTTTTCCAGATTTTTGGGGGAACATTGTGGATTTTGGGAGGAAGTTCCTTGATTTTGGGCAATATTTCAGGATTTTGTGTGGGGAAAGTTTCTGGCTTTTTGTGGAGACAGTTATGGGTTTTTTGGGGAAAGATCCTCAGTCTTTGAGTTTATTGGGGTTTTGGGGGGGATGTTTCTGGACTTTTGGAGGACCATTTCTCAATTTTTGGAGGAAATGTTTCTAGATGTTTTGGGGGAAATGTTTCTGGATGTTTTGGGGGCAACTCCTGGATTTTTTTGGGGGAACATTTCTGGACTTTTGGGGAGTTGGATTTCTGGTTTTTTTAGGCAACATTTCTGGATTTCTGGGAATCTTTCTGGATTTTTTTCAGGGAGGTTTGGTGGGGGTGCTGGATTTTTAGGCAGGTTGGATTTTGGGGGTTTTGAACAATTTTGGGAGGATTTTTGTGGGATTTTTGAGATGAATTTTTGGGGATTGGATTTTGGGGGGGAATGTTTCTGGACTTGGTAGATTTTTTTTTTATTTTGTGGGATATTTCTGGATTTTGGGGACTGTTGGGTTTTGGGGGATTTTGAGAATGGGTGGGATTTGGAGATGGATTTTTGATTTTTGGGATGTTGGATTTTTTGAAATGTTTTGGAATATTTGGGATTGTTGGATTTTTGGGGAGTTGAACATTGAAAGATTTTCAGAGCATCTCCCTGGAATTTTGGGGAAATCTTGCAGGACTTTTGGGGTTATTTGGGATGTTTTGGGATTTTGAGGGACGTTCTGAGATTCTCAAACCATTTTGAGAGTGTTTCAGTCAAATTTTGGGGGTAATTTCCCACCACTGGGGGTTTTCCCAAACTCAGGCTGTCCCCCTTGGATTTCTCAGGGATTTCCTGAAATTCTGGGCTCCTCCTGACTCTAACCCCCATCCCAAATTCCCAGGCATTGAAAATCTAGGAGCTCCCTCAGGGGCATTTGAGGGTGTTCCTGGAATTTGGGGAAATTTGGGGATTTTGGGGGGATTTCAAGAGGAGGTGGGGGTTGGGTTGGATTTTGGGGGGAATGTTTCTGGAATTTTTTTTGGAGGGAAATGTTTCCAGATTTTTGGGGAATGTTTTTGGAGTTGGATTTCTGGGTTTTTGGGGAGCATTGCTGAATATTTTTGAGGACATTTCTGAATATTTGATGCAGTTATATTTCTGGATTGTTTGAGGGGGAAAAGTCTGGAATTTGAGGGGAAAGTGGATTTTTTTGGGAACGTTACTGGACTTTTATGAGGAGTTGGATTTCTGGAAATTTTTTTTTAAATGTTACTGGATTTTAGGGGACATAGCTGGATCTTTTTGGGAATGTTTTCCAAGTTTTCTGAGGGGGGAGGGACGCTTCTGGATTTTTGGGGGAAAATTTTTAGGTTCTTGGTTTTTTTGGGGAATCTTTCTGGGTTTTTGAGAGAAGTTTCTGGAATTTTGGGGGGAACATTGCTGATATTTGGGAATGGCTCTGGATTTCTAAGAGAGGCTGTTTCAGGATTTTGGGGGGGGGATGCTTCTGGATCCTTTGGGGGGAACATTTCTGGATTATGTTGGGCAACATTTCTGAGTTTTTGGGAGACCATTTCTGGAGTATTTTTGGGGGACATTCCCAGATTTTTTGGGGAACATTTCTGGATTTTGGGGGAACATTCCCAGATTTTTTGGGGAACCTTCTTGGGTTTCTGGGGAAACATTCCCAAGTTTCTAGGGGAACATGTTGGGCTTTCTGGGGGAACATTCCCAGGTTTTTTGAGGAACATTCCTGGGTTTCTGGGGGAAGGGTCCCAGGTTTTTTCAGGCTCTCCTAACCCCCTTCTCCATCCCAGGTTCCCAGGGTTCAAGGAGGTGCGCCTGGTGCCCGGGCGCCACGACATCGCCTTTGTGGAGTTTGACACCGAGGTGCAGGCGGGCGCCGCGCGCGAGGCCCTGCAGGGCTTCAAGATCACCCAGAGCAACGCCATGAAGATCTCTTTCGCCAAAAAGTGACCCAAAACACTCCAAACCCCACAAAAATACCCCCAACCCCCCCCAAAAAAGGGTCCAAAATACCCCAAGATCCAAAAAAAGCGCCTCAAACCCGCCCCTAAATACCCAAAACCTGCCCCAAAACGCCCCAAATCCCTCCAAACCACCCCAAAATCCCATAGAAACCCCCTAAAATCCTTCCGAACCACCCAAAATCCCATAGAAACACCCTATGATCCCTCAAAACCACCCCAGAACACCCTAAATCCCACAAAACTGCCCTCAAATCCGAGAAAAAGACTCAAAAATCGCAGAAAACTGCCCCAAAAATGGTCCTGACCGTGCTCCAAACCCCCCCCATGCACCCCTACACCCCCAGGTAAGTTCAGCTGGGCCCAAATTCTCCTTTTTTAAATCCTCCTTTATCTCACCCCAAATCTTCCTTTTCCCACCCCAATTTTTTTTTTCCAAGCCCAAATCCTTTATGAGTCCCCAAATTCCTTTTCCCATCCCAAAATCTCTCTTTTCCTCCCCAATTCCCCACCCCAAATCCTGTTTTTTCACCCCAAATCATTTGTGCATCTCAAATCTCATTTATCCACCCCAAATCACCTTTTCCCACCCCAAATCACCTTTTTCACCCCAAATCCTTCCCTCCTCACCCTAAATCCCCCTTTCCCACCCAAAATCTCCTTTTTCAACCCCAAATCCTCTTTTCCCACCCCAAATGCTTCCCTGCCCACATTAAATCCTCTTTTTCCACCCAAAATCTTTCCCCATCCTGAATCCCTCAATTCCCACCCCAATCCCCATTTTCTCCTCCCTACCCTAAACCCCCCTTCACCCACCCTAAATCCTTTTTTACCCCAAACTCTCCCTTTTTCATCTTAAATCCTTCTTTTTCCACCCCAAGTCCCATTTTTCCCACCCAAAGTCCTTTTCCATCCCAATATCCCCTTTTCCCACCACAATCCTGACCCCAAATCCTCAATCTGCACCCTAAATCCCCTTTTCCCACCCAAATCTCCTTTTTCCATCCCAAATCCTTTTTTCTGCATCCCAAATCCTCCTTCTTTCACCCCAAAATCTCCTTTATCTCTGTTAAATCCTATTAATTCCTTCCTAAATCTCCTCACCCCAAATCCTTCTTTCACCCCAAATCCCCTTCTTCCACCCTGGATCCCCACCCCAAATCCACTTTCTCAGCCCCCCAGGGGCTTTTGGGATTCCCGAGGAGTTTTTGGGGTTCTTCCCAGCATTGTACCCAGGGTCTCTCTGCAGACATTGCACCTGGAGCTGCCCCCACCCCAGATAAACCCAAATCCCCTTTTCCCACTCCCCCAGATACTTTTGGGGTTCCCAAGGGGTTTTTGGGGTCTTTCCCAGCATTGTACCCAGGGTCTCTCTGCAGACATTGCACCTGGAGCCTTCCCAAATAAACCCCACTGTGCCCCCCAGGGCTGGAGTGGTTTTGGGGGAGTGTTGGGGATTGGGGGGGATATGCCCCCCCCCAGACTTCTGGGATTGGGGAGATTTGATGCTAAAATTTGGGGGGGGGGTGTTGACACCCCAGGGTTTGGGGGTATTTGACAATCCCAGGATTTGGGGGGGTTTTGGCCCCAGGATTTGGGGACTGGGGGATTGGACCCCAGAATTTGGGGATGAGGAGGCTTGCTCACCCCAGATATTTTAAATCCTAGGAGTTGGGAATTGGGGGTTTTAATCCCAAACTTTGGGTATTGAGGGTGTTTGGCACCTCGGGATTTAGGATTTGGAGATATTTGACCCCAGACTTTGGGAATTGGGGTGGTGGATACCCCAGATGTTTTAAACCCCAGGATTTGGGGTCATGGGGATTCAACCCCGTTTGGGAACTGGGGAGTGCTTGACACCCCAGGATCTGGGCGTTTGATCCTAAAATTTGGGTTTCAGGGTGGAGGGGTGAGGATATCCCAGAGTTTGGGGATGTTTGGCCTCCCCCCCAGTGTTGGAACTCTCAGGATTTGGGGTCAGGGGCGTTTGACCCCAGGATTTGGGGTCTTTGACCTCCTCAGGTTTGTGGTCGGGGTTAAGATCAGAGCCATTCCCTGGAAACGGTGGTGGGATTGGGATTGGGAACAGGATCAGGAATGGGAACAGGATCAGGCTTGGGAAGGGGAGACATCCCAGCCCAATAATGGTCACCAACTGATCTTGGAGTGCAAAAAACACAACACGGAAAGGGGATTGCAGTATCAATCAAAACCAAATGCACCTTTATTGAATGACCACAGCAAATGAAGGGAAGGGAAGGGAAGGGAAGGGAAGGGAAGGGAAGGGAGAGAGAGGGAGGATAGCTACCAAACATAGAGAGACCAAGTCTTTGTAGTCCAGCCGATGGAGTTCGCCTAAGTCACGTCAGGGAGATCTCAAAAGTCCTGGTTAACTCAAGGTTCTATTATAGTCCATTGCTGGGGAGGGAACAGATCTTGAAATCACTGAGGGGGGGAAAAGGTATTGAAGACGGGTCTGGAAAGTCCATGTTCTCAGCAGGATAAGTCACTATCAGCAGTGAGCGGGATCCATTGTTTCAGGACTGGTTTCTATGGGAAACCAGTCTAGGTCCAGTGAACACATCTGCAGGCAACACTTAGAGCAGGCATCCCACTTCAGTCAGGCCAGCACCCCTGTACCATGATTACAGGGATCTCAGTCTCAGTCCTTGGGAGGGGGCTTCAATCTCCATCCATCATGGTGGTAGTGGAGCAGATGAAGGATTTTCCATGGGGGGCTACCAAAGTTGCCCTAGCAAGTTCGTCTGGCCAAGAGGTGGGACAATTCCTGGGCTATTGTTGTGAAGCAGGTGCAAGCATAGAGGGCACATCACCCCCCTTACCAGGCCGTGCTAGAAGTCACTGTAGACAGCTGTGAATAATCACTTGGTAGGCCAGAATTCTGCTCAAGGGCTTCAGGATTTTTGGCGTTCATCCACCACCGGCAGGCCAGAATTCCAATCGGGGTCCTCAGGGTCCTGATGTCTGTCCTTGGGACAGTCAGGAGGCAAATGAGGAGAACTTCACACTGTCTCTTACACTCCCTCAATCCCAGACCACCTCAATCCAGATCGGACCCATCCCCAGACCCTTCCCCATTCCTGGACTGGACCCTTCAATCCCTTTTTGGGGCAGCTCCTGCTGCTTCCAGCCAATTTTTGAGGGTTCCAAACGGCTCCGGGGACCCTCCCCATACACCCAAACCCGGGGGATTCCTGGGGGTCCCCAGTTCCTCCCGTCCCCACCCCAAAACAGATCCTGGCCAATCAGAATGCACGGTCCTGATGACGAACCGGTTGCCGGGTGGAAACTTGGCGCAGTGGCCCAACCTGGCAATTTTCAGGGCTCAGCACCCGTTGTGGCTCTGACTCCAGTTGACAGGCGGATCCACAGCGCTCCCCAAGAGCGGAATTTGGGGATGGGGGAGATGACCCTGGAGATGGGGATGGGGCATGTGGGGACAGCCGGGGCCATACTGGTGGTGCTGGGAACCCCCCGACTGCGGGGTGAGCGTGGGGCACGGTGAGAAGGGAGATGGGGACCCCAAATTAAATCAAAGAGGGGTCGGGACCCCCAAACTGAGCAGGAGGGGCTTGGAACCCCCAAAACCAAACATGGGGGAGGGGACTGGGGATTGGGGGAACAATGAGGAAGGAGTGGAAGACTGGGGGAAAAGAGGGGGATGGGACCCCCCAAAATGAGCTGGGAGGAGGCTGTGGACTGGGGGAATGCTGCAAAAGGGGAGGAGAGGGGAGGGAAAGGTAGAGTGGGACAAATTGGGCAAGAAAATCATGCTACAGTCAGAGCAGGGATTTCTCTATTCAGCACTGGAAGTGAGGGAGATCTCTGGCAAAAACCCACTCAATCTTCTTTAGCCTTCAGTTATATTTTAAAAGCCACAGTTACCACATTTCATTGGCATACTCACGTTTGCATAAAGCTGTGTGATGGTTTTACAACCGTTTGCTACTTCAGTGCATGCATGTTCTTTCTGTGGTGGTCCTCAGTCTTCTCGTGGTCTTTTGATGAAGGCTTCTGTAGTCCTCCTCACATTTGAACTTTTTACCAGTATCGTCAGCCCATGCCTGGTGCTTCTTCAGTCTAACCTGGTTTTAGCTGATTTTGCAGTTTACAAGTTCCATAAAAACTTGTTTTCTTGCTCTTTATGGCATTTGTTAAGTCATTTGCTCTGCTATCTTGCTTGCTCTGCTATCTCGCTTGTTTTACCTGCACATCTTGTTCCAGTGCTGCTTGTGGTGAGCATTTCCTTGCACACCACTAAGGATTCCCCCCACCCCGGTGTCCCAGCAGCTCCACGCCCAGCCAGGAGGAGCAGCAGGGTTGACAGGGCATCCCTCCAGATTTTGCCCCCACCGATGACACAGCTGGACACCTGGGAGGCTGTCTCAGGCTTTATTGTCCACCAACATCCCAGGAGGGAGCAGAAAATTGTCCCCCCTCCTGCAGATGCTGATTCTGGAGGCTCACAATGGTTCCTTGCTTCCATGAGGTTCTGTCAAGTCCCAGTGAAACCTTGGTGCCATATTTGTTCCATAGCCTCACACTGCCCTCCTGGCTTCCACAAGGTTCCTCTCTGACACACTGCAGCCTTGGCTCCCTGAGGGTCTCCTGGCTTCCATGAGGATCTCCTGGCTTCCATGAGGTCCCTCTGTGACCCACTACAGCCTTGGCTCCACGAAGGTCTCTTGGCTTTCACAATGCTCCACTACATCCCAAGAGGCATCCGTGGCTCAGCTTTGGAGTCCTGCAAGATCCAAAGATTTCTCCCCAGAAAACACCAGCCCAGGGACCCCTAGGATATTTGGGCTGAGCTCCTTCTCCCCGGGCACCTGCACGGAACCCAAGTGACTGTTGTGCCTCCATGGAATGTCATGGAACAAACTGTCAGTTGTAAGACTGTGGGGTGCCACTGTAAACATTGCCACTGCCCATGGAATCAAGTGTCCACAGTGACAGAGCTAGGCCTAATGGAACACAGGAGACCGCTGTGACCCAGTGGAAACTCACGGAACCAAGGCTCCGTTGTGACACAGAGGGGCCTCATGGCACCAAGCAGACCATTGTGAGGCAATGGAATGTCCTGGAACAACAGGTAAATTGTCAGCACAGCAGGGCCTGATGGAGCCCAGGTGCTGATGGGACATTTCCAAGGCTTGTGCAAGCAAGTGTCCATAGTGACAGAGGCTGGCCTAATGGAACACTTTTACCAACAATCTCATGGAACCAAGTGTCCACTGTTTCACAGTGCAACCTCATAAAGTGGTGAGACCATTGTGTTGCGATGGAATATCCTGAAACCAAGGCTCCATTGTGACAAATGTGGATTTTATGAAACCAAGGACACCACTGTAATGTAATCAAGTCTCAAAGAACCAAGGGTCAATTGTGAACATAACAGCTTCTCAGGAAACCAAGGAAAACATTGTGACAAAGTGAAATCTCATGGAACCATTACTTTATTTTGACAAAAGGGCCAAATACAAGACAGGTGCTATTGGGACATTGCCAGCTCTTATGGAATCAAGTGTCCCTTGAGACACAGGGAAGATCATAGAAACATGGGGACCATTGTTACGCAATGGAGCCAAGGGTAAATTTTGACAGAGAGGAGGCGCATGGAACATAAGGGGCACAGAAATATTTCCAGGCCTAGGAGAAACAAGTCTCCATTATTGCACAGCAGGGCCTCATGGGATCTAGGAAAGCACTCTGCCACAATGGAATCTCAGGGAATCAAGGGTCCATTGTGACATGGCAGGGTCTCATGGAAGCCTGGTGCCACTGGGACACCTCCAGCCTTGGTGGAAGCAAGCGTCCATTGTAACACAGCACAGCCTCAAATCACAAGAGAGCAGAGTGACGCCATGGAATCCTGGGGAGCCAAGTATCAATTGTAAACACAGCACAGCCTTATTGAAGCCAGGAGAGAATTGTGGCACAATAGAATCTCACAGAAACAAGTCTGAATTGTTATAAAGAGGGGTCTCATGAAAGCCAGGAGACCATTGTGATGTCGCACTTTGCTTCTATGAGAATCCACGGGCCCACAATGTTCTCCTGGGTCCCAAGAAGCCCTGCTGTGTCACAATGGCCCCTTGCTTCCATGAGCCACAGCAGTTGCCCCTGGGTTGGGTCCACAATGTTCTCCTGGGTCCCAAGCAGCCCCGCTGTGTCACAATGGCCCCTTGCTTCCATGAGCCACAGCATGGTCCCAGTTGCCCCTGGGTTCAATGAGGCCATGCTGCATTCACAATTGACACTTGCTTCCATGAGACTCCATTGCGTCACAGTGGTCCACATTTCCTTGAGGCTGCACTCTCTCACAATGGACACTGGGTTCCACAAGAGCTGGCAATGTCCTGGTGGCACCTGTGTCCTATGGGCCCCACTTTGCCAAAGTAGAGCCTTGGATGCATGAGATTTCATGTTGTCCCAATGGTTTGCTGAGTTCCAAGGTGCTGTGCTGTGTCACGATGGACACTGATTTCCACCTGCCCTGGCACTATCCAAGTGGCACCTGGCTTCCATGAGGCCCCGTTGTGTTTGCAGTTGACACTTGGTTCCCCCAAGATGTCATTGTGTCACACTGCTGTCCTGGGTGTCATGAGGCCTTGCTGTGCAAGAATGGAGTCTTGTTTCTACTAGACCTGGCAATGTCCCAGTGGCACCTGTGTCCCATGACGCCCCAGGTGGTCAAAGCAGAGCCTGGGGTTAACAACTGACCCTTGTTTCCTTGAGATTCCATTGTACCACAGCAATCTTCTTAGTTCCATGAGGCCCAGTTGTGCTACAATGGTCTCCAGCATTCCATGAGGCCCTGCTGTAAAACAGTGGACACTTGGTTCCATGAGTTTCCATTCCATCAGGATGATCTCTTGCTTTCCATGAGACCCTGCTGTGTCCCTCTGGAGCCTTTGTTCCATGTGTTCCCATTGTGACAATGGTCTCCAGCACTCTGTGAGTCTGTGCCATGAAACTCTGGACACTTGCTTCCATGAGATTCCATGTTGTCACTGCCAGGAAAATCCATAAATGCCAGAGATTTATGTCCAAAAATGACACAGAGGAGTCCTTCAACTTTATTTGCATAAAGGGAGAGATTTCACTGGGGCACATGCCTGCAGGGTTTTCTCTCTTGAGGTTTCCAAGGGTGCAGCCTCCTTTTATCCTAAACTCCTGGCTGCATGCTGCCCTCTTCCTTTCCCCATTGGCCAAGGTACTGAGAAGGCACAGCCTTCCTGACCTGCCTACCCCATATTCTTCCTTGAACCTGGCATTTCCCCTCCAAGTTCAGGCTTGTGCAGACTCTTGTCTGTTTCAGGAGTCATGTTGTCTGCACCTGGTAACAAAACTGCTGCCCAAAGTCAGTAGAAATATTACAACCCATTTCAAAGATATTAACACTCATCCCTTTACTCACCAAATTATTTGTAGATATTAGCTCACATATTTCCTCTCAAATTGATGTTTCCTGTGCTGGTGACAGTCTTTAAATCCAGACTTCTGCCTGACCTCTCTGTTGTTGTAGTTCCATGGTCAGAGGTTGTTGTCTCTTACCCCTTCCCATGGCCAGGCCAGTGTTCAGCCATCTCTAGGACAGCAGGGCCCCACCCCATGTCACTGTGACCTGGGAAGTCAAAATCCATCACTCCAAATGTCCCCCCTGTCTCCTTCTTCCCAGGCATTTGGCTCTGGCAGTGGGGATTGCTGCTGGTTGCTGCAGGAAAAAGGAGATGACTGTGACACTTTGTGGCACATGGAAACAAGGAAAGTCCTATGACACTGTGGGGCCCCATGGAACCAAATATCCATTGTGACACTAAAGAACCTCAGAGAGCCAAAGAAACTCCTGTGACACTGTGGGGCCCATGGAACCAAAGGGCTGACAGGTGGAAATAGAGATTCCACAACCATTAGGTTAGTGAAGTAGGTATGTTTGTTTATTCAGCACTGGACACATGAGGAATCACTTCATCAAAGCCGTATGTGTCCAGCAGAGCAGATGCTCTGTATTATATACACTTAAGCTCATACATATTTATAATCATCTATACATATTCATAGCCTATCCCTGTCTGTTCTCACTTTGTATGTTAATCATCTTTTATTGTTCTGTGCTTGTGCTCTTTTAGCACTCTTCACATCTGGCAATTCTCCAAGGCTTCTTGCCATGGTCCAAATCACAGATGCAATTTTTACCAGTTTTTCGAGCACTTGTTCAGTCTTAAACAATAGGCAAGATGCCTTAAGGTATAGAAGGTCCCTTTAAGGTACAGGAAAGAGGACCATCTGCTCTTGATTACACAGCAATATAGGAAAAGGAGCATCTGTTCTTGATTACACTGTAAACTATAGCCTGTTTAATCCTTGATTACACAGCCAACTATAGTCTGTTTAAGCCTATATCAATGCCCCCTTTTCTAAACTATAGGCAATTATTTTTCCTTCTAGGTGATACCGTGATATTTTTAATTGTGTTTTCATGTGCTTCAAGCATTGCAATTGTTACATTTATATATTTCATTATCCTAACAATTCAAATAAGCATAAATGATAATAAAACTAGACTTATGCAAACTAAAACTAAAAACACTATTATAGGATGACACAACATATTTAAGATCCCAATGATAGGGGACTGTCATTGTTGTATTTGGGACAGCTGAAGAAAGCAACACAGACTCTTATGTGGTCAGAAGGCAAATGCCTGGTTTGTTAGCCATCATATTCTTTTACAGACTGTTCCGACAAAGCTGGACCTGATTGGTCCTCAATCAACACCTCTCATATAATTGGCTAATTAGGAACAACACCCTTATTGTAAACATCTTACAAGTAAACAACAAATTCAAAACACCAGCTGCAAAGATTAAAGATTGTTTTAATTATTTCTCTGAGCTTTCTCAAAACTCCCCAGAGTAATGCCTGGGAAAGTTTATCTGACTTTCTCTCTGACCAGACTGTCAGCATCTGTAGCCATGATATTTTATGAAAAATCCTTTTCTAGGATTTTTCCCATCCTGAGGAGCTGAGAGCCTCAGTAAAGAAATGTAAACAATAACTATCTGCTGCTGTGGAATGCAACGGGTGCATCTTCCATTGGTCCATGTGGATTGTTTTCAATCAGTGACCAATCACAGCCACCCGTGCCAAGGCTGTGAGCAGTCACAAGATTTTGTTATGCATTCTTTTCCTATTCTATTCTTGTTCTTTGTAGCCTTCTGATCTTCTTCTCTCTCTGTTCTTTTAGTATAGTTTTAATGTAGTATTTTAATATAATATATAACATAATAAATCAGAGTTCTGAGCAAAATGGAGTCAAGCCTTGTGTCCTCACACATGGGTGGTTCGCCGCAACAAGCATCCACAGGGGATCATCCAAAAAGTACTTCCCACCAACGGTGTGCCCTGTCATATCATCCCTTATTTGTCTTAAAACTTTCCCTATCTCTTCAGCATCATGGTGGACTGTCATGAAAATTATCTTTCCAGTCTCCTTTACTTCTTTGAGAATGTTCCCTAGGTCTTCATGTCTTAATAATTGTTTTACTAGAGTAAGGTTTACCCCAATGGGTGTGGGTAATAGCTCCTGAACCACAGTAAAATTAATTTTTGCATATTGATATGACAAAACTATTGCCTGATAAGAAAAATCACCCCCACACATTTTGACAAAATTGAAGATACAAAGGTTAGAATGGTTATACATCATAGTTGAAATTATCTATCACTATGGTGGGGCATGCTGTTCTTAGACATACACAGCCTTGGCCTATATACACAAGCATAGTTGTTTGGTTAACTGGATGAAGCTCAAAATGACAGATATTCTGTTCAGTATCTAGGCAAATGTCTTGTTCATCTATGGTGTTGCTTTCACAAATGAATCCTCGTTGTTCCCTTGCAATACAAGAATCTATATTTACAGTTTGCCACTTCCCTTTAGTCTTTCGTGCCCAAGTTCTATGTTCAGAAGGATATAACAAGGTTTTGTCATGGTTCAATCCTAAGGCAATGGTGAGGTGAATCATGTGTATTGAGGCATTATGAATGGTCAACATGAAAGCAGTCACTTTGCTAGTGGCAGGCTCGTAAGTGATATTCCAGTCCACCAGGACTCCACCAAGCTCTCTCTCTACCTCAGTAGCATTGTCCCAGACAATCCTTTGGATCTCAGTGGGGAAGGTGCCCTCCCCTCTCTCTTGTGTAATTGAGGCAGTGATTGATTGCATCCATAGTTGTGCCTGTAAACAGCTGAGAATGTTTTAAAGAAACATTGTCTTGGAATGTATTTAGTGCAGTTATTGTTAACTCATGATCCCATTCCTCCATATTTTCCCACCCTGGTAATAATTTAGATAATTTCCATTGGCTAGTGCCTAATGCTAGTAAGGAAGACTGTAGAGGTTTTTATAATTTAACTAGATTGCTGCCTGTTACAGCTAATCTGTTCATTAATCCTTCTGCATCTGTTGTATTTAAAACCCCCAGTCCTGTTCCCAGCACCCCTGTAAGGTTTTTCTTCCTTCAAATTGTATGGGGCATAAGTTTCAGTAGCCAATTTGTGCATTCCATGAAGGAAGTCTTAAGGAATGGAGAATATTCTGACCAGATGTTAGAAGCACTCACCTGCACTGCCATTTCAACTCGCTTCAGGGACCATTCTGGGTTAATCAATAGCTTTTAAATTGCCATATTTTTAATGGCATAAGGCCCTATTTTGGCAATTAGAGGTTGGAGTTCCTCTTTATGTTGGGGCTTTTCATTTTTTTGTTATGTTTTCATCAAGATCCTTGACTTTATTTAAATAAATTTGTGTTATTGTATAGAAATTGCACACCCCTGCATTCTTGGCTTTCAATGAGAATTCAGAAACTGTACAGTTAATTAAGCATTTATTACCAACCTCTGCTGAACCTATGGGCCCATGTATTTTGTTGTATCATATAATACTTTCCCTAAAAAGTTTGTAGCATTTCCAGTAACAATCATACCTGTAGACTCATACAATCCTCCCCACAACCTTATAACAGTGGTGGTGCCATTGAAAGTTTGCAGTGGTATTACGTTTTTTGTTTTTTCCCATATTTGCACATCTTTTGATTAAGATGAGAATCATGTAAAGAGCTTTCTAGGATGTACTTGTGTGACCTTTCAAGGAGACTGTGGAGCCTTTTTGATTCTGGTGTGATGTACCCGTGATGCTCGCTCCTTGATCTTGACTGATGTGAAGGAAGTGAGGAGCACTTGGAATGGTCTCTCCCACTGTGGTTCCAGAGTTTTTTCTGCAAGTGTCTTTACATACACACAGTCTCCAAGCTGGATGTTATGCACAGGCCTATCCAAACCCCTGCTTCAAGTCCCAACCACATTTCTCAATTTTGTTGAATTGTTTGCCTAACACCACTATGTAGGAGGTCATAATTTCATCCTCAGCTTGTGTGGACATCCTTTTTCATATTCCATAAGGTCTCCCATACAAGATTTCAAAAGGGCTCAGTCTTTCTTTTCCCCTTGGCCTAGCTGGTATGCACAAGAGTGCTAGAGGAAGACTGAGGCCAGGCCAAGTTTGTTTCTTGTCCTAATTTCACAATCTGCTATTGGACTAAGTGGTTCATCTTTTCTACCTGTCCACTTGACTGAGGGCGATATGGGGTATGAAGCTGCCAATCTATACCCAAATGTCAGCTGATTTGCTGCACTATTTTTGAGATAAAAGTGGTCCTCTTAATCCTCTTAGTCCTCTTATGTCCTCTGTGTCCTCTTAGACATAGTTGATGGAACTCCAAAGAGCAGTATTTCCTGTATTAGTATTCTAGTTACCTCCCAAACCTTGGCTCTTCTGGTAGTGAATGCCTCTGGCCAACCTGAAAAGGTATTAGTTAGTATCAGTAAATATCTATTCCCCCCTTTTCCTGGGAGTTCCATAAAATCAATCTCACACTGGTGCACAGGCCCATTACCTTTCCCAATTTGGCCTAATTTTGGTTTGGGTGTGTTTTTGGGATTAGTCTGGAGGCAAAGATCACATTGCAGAGTCGCGTGTTTCACAGTGGCATGTAATTTCTAGATATAATTTCTCTAAGTAGGAATTGGTGTAGGGCATCTGCTCCCCAGTGCCTTTTCTTGTGTTCTTCCACAACCAAAGGCCATATTAAATAGGAGGGAATGATCAGTTGCCCTTGTGGGGTAAGAGCCCACCCTTCTTTATTAAATGACCTGTCTAGGTCAGAAATGAGGCTTTGATCCTCTTTGGTATATTTTGACTCACCTTCTAGGCTGCCTGTTTTGCCTCTCTGTCCACCAGTTAATTTCCTTTTTCCAATTCCTAACTTACTTTTTGGAGTGCTTTGATGTCCATGATTGCCACTTTCTCAGGGAGCTGGAGTGCCTCCAACAGTTTCAGAATCTCTTCTGTATGTTTAATGTTTTTGCCCTGTGAATTTAATGATCCGCTTTCCTTCCAGATTGGTCCATGTGCACATACAACTCCAAAAGTATATTTTGAGTCTGTATAGATATTCACAGTTTTGCCTTGCACCAGTTCCAAGGCATGAGTTAGAGCAATTATCTCTGTCTTTTGTGCAGAGGTATTGATGGGCAAAGGTCCTGACTCTATTATTTCTTGGCTGGTGGTAATGGCATATCTAGTGTGTCTTTTACCACTTAGGACATAACTGCTTCCATCCATGAACCAGTTTTCCATGTTCTCCACAGAACTATCTTTCAGGTCCGGACAGCTTAAATATATCGCTTTGATGGTTTCCAGACAGTCATGATGTGCTGGTTCCCTTGTATTTCTGCTGAGGAAAGAGGCTGGATTGACAATGTTACTTACCACAATTTCCACATTGTCTTGTTCTACCATTGTAGCCTGATATCTCAAAAATCTTTGTTGGGAAAACCAATGCCCACCTTTCATTTCTAGTACTGCAGATACTGTATGAGACACTAGCATGGTCATTGTCTGGCCCAGGGTAAATTTTCAGGCCTCCTGGATGTTTAGTGGCTGTGACCGCTCACAAACATCCAGGCCAACCTTTTGCACTTGCGTTGTTAGGAAAAATAAGTCACTGCTCAGCAATACTGGCTCAGATCCTGTGCCAAGATTCCTAGGGCAATCCCCTGCCTTTCATGGGAAAAGAGAAAAAAAACGGTTTACTGACATCTGGTGTTCCAAGGCTGGAGCTGACATCAGAGCCTTTTTTAGTGACTCAAAGGTTTGTATAGCTCCTTTGTTCCACTGAAGGTTCTTTCATTCAGTGGTTGTCAGCACATATAGGGGTTTAATCAGCAGTCCATAGTTGTAGATCCACAGCTGGCACCACCCTAAAAGGGTTTGTAACTCTTTCACTGTTTGTGGCCTTGACATTTGGCATATTGACTCTTTTTGGGCTCATCTTAGAGTTTTTTGTCCAGCACTAATGTCATAACCTAGATAAATTACTGCCTGCTGCAATACTTAGGCCTTCTTCTTAGATACCCAGTACCAAGAAGTTTAGCAGACTCACCATCCAGGTCAGGCTAGCCTCCTTTGTTTTGATGGCCATCAGGATATCATCTACGTATTGTAACATCTTCCCTTCTTCCAATGGGACATCCCAGGTATCAAGATCTTTTGCTCATTGATTGCTGAATATAGTGGGGCAGTTCTTGAATCCTTGGGGTAATACAGTCCAAGTAAGCTGGGTTTTACACCCACTTTTGGGGTTTTCCCATTCTAATGCAAACATTTTTTGGCTGGCTTTATGGAGAGGGGAGGCAAAAGCAGGCATCCTTCAGGTCTAAAACAGTAAACCAGGTTAGTTCAGATGTCAATACAGTTAACAAGGTGTATGGGTTTCCCATCTCTGGATAGAGGTCCTCAGTTATTTTATTTACAGCACGTAAGTCCTACACCACTCGATATAACCCATCAGATTTACAGACAGGTAATATGGGAGTATTAAAATCAGACTCACACTTCTTTAACAATCCTAGTTGTAAAAATTTTTCTACCACTGGCCAAATTCCTTCCCTGTCTTCCCTTTTCAGGGGGTACTCTTTGATTCTTATTGGCTGCCGTCCCTCTTTAAGCTTGACTTTGATGGGCAGAGCATTCTTTGCTCTCTGGGACACATCAGTGGCCCTTACCCTGGGACATACCTGGTCTGTAATTTCTTCACTGATTTTGTTCTCTGTAGAAACACTAGCTAGGGATAAGCTCATTATTTGTATATACTGCTGGTCATTTACCTCTGGAGTAATCTTCCCTTTTTAAAATTTAATAACTGCCTCCAATTGCTCTAATAAATCTCTTCCCAAAAGTGCCTTTGGGGAGTTAGGTATATACAGAAATTTGTGGATGCCCCATTGTTTTCCCAGTTTGAATCTCAGGGGTTCACAAAAGTACCACCCTTTCACTTTGGCCAGTTGCACCTTTTACCATAATATAATAATTTCCCAAGGGCATCAAATCCTTGTTCAAAACTTAATACATTGCCCTGTGTTGACCAAAAATTCTACTTTCTTTTGTTTTTTCCCTAGCTTCATTACAATCAGTGGATCCGCTAGGGTGGATTCCCCACGTCACATCAGTCTTCTTCTTCAGGGTCTGCTATCCTCCTTTTCTGGTTATTCTGTACTATCTCCTTATCCTTGGATTTTTCTGGACATTCATTTTTCCAGTGGTCAAACCTTTTGCATAACACACATTGGTCCTTGCCTTGTCGGGGCAGTCCCCATTTTCTTTCGCCCTCCTCCCTGGTGACCACCACCACTCTTCCTTGTCTCTGCTTGTACTTTTCTTCCCTGTCACTAAAACTCTCCATGCTTCATCCAGCAACACTTATAGGTCCCTGCTTTCTGTAGGATGCAGCTTTTGAAGCTTGTGCCTAATATCTCGTCTAGACTGGCCCAGAAACAAAGAAACTAGTTGTTGTATTCCTACCTCTGACCCAGGATCCAGCAGTGTGTTATGCCACATCACGTCCCTCATTTGATCCAGGAATTCAGATGGTGACTCAGAGGAATCTTGTTTGATTACGTATAATGTGGGCCAATTTATGGTTTTGGGAATGGCTCTTTCCATTCCTTTTGAGATCCCTTCCTAGTATGCCTGTAATTTTTCCATGTGTGCAGACCTGTTCACATCCCATTTTGGGTCTTGGAGGGGGAGGTATTCTATAATGTCTTCCCCCTTGGTTTTATAATAATCCTCAGCCAAATCCCCAGTAGTTTTTAGAATTAATTGCTTTTCTGTTTCAGTCATATATTCTAACAAAAGCTGTATGTCGTTCCAATCAGGATTGTATTGTTTTACTATAAACTGGAAGTGTTTGGATACACTCACTGGGTCTTTCTGATAATCTTTAGCAACTTTTTCCATGCCTCTAAATTGGTGGTAGAAAAAGGTGCCTTAATCAGCAATGTCCCTCCCTTAGGCCCTACTGCCTCCCAGAGAGGTGCCTGCACAACCACTGGAGCTGACTTTTTTCTGGTGCAGGAAGACACAGGACTATCTGGGGAAGTGAGGGTTCTGTCTGAGTCTGCATCTTGTTCCTATGATCAACGGGGAGGCTTAAACAAATCAGTTAGATCCTGTTCTGGTAGCTGGTGAATTTTATCTCTTCTAGTGTACCGTTGGCCAATACCATATGCTGAGCAACATCCCTTTAATTTACCTTTAAGGTCTTTGTTATTTTCCTTCTCGAGGGCAAGTACAAGAGGATCTTGTGGTGGCACAATCCCACAGTCTCTCTGCCACTCTGGGTGGTTTTGGAGGGTAAAAAACATATCTGCATATGATGCTTCATATCCATTTTCCCTCCCTCCTTAAGAATACCATCAACTGCAAAGTAATGTTAACAGTTGTCATGGTTTAATGCTGGCACAATGCCAGTGCCCCCATGAAAACATACTTTCCTTAGTGGCTGCCGTGAGATGTGATGAAAAATAGAGCAAAGCAGGCTCCAACTTAGCAATAAAGGGGAAAAAAAAAAACCTTATTAACTACAATATCTAAAGAGGAACAGAGAGAGAACTAAGAATGAAAACCCTCCAAATACATTCCTCCTCCTCCCCCCATTTCCTCCACAGCATGAAATAAAACCTTAGATTTTCACCCAGTCACCATCTCTCAGATAATCAACACTCAGTCCATCACCACCCCTCAAATAATCAACTCTCAGTCCGTCATGGAGAGAAGAGTCCCCCCTTGCACCATAGGCTTCCCCCGGAAATACAACTGAAACCTCTTGTGTTTCCATATCACTCGTAGCACCGCTCAGAGAACATCTGCCCTTGTGACTTCTTCCCTCCATGTTCAGTGCTCTCACCACTGCACATGGACCAGAACTGCTTTTAGAGTTCGCCTTTTTAAGGATGCTTTGCCCAGTTCCAAACTAACTCCTTCTTAAAACCTCGAACTTCAGTGGCTGTTAGTGAGGCATTCACAAACCCAAGTCCCCCACGTATCCCACCCAAGGAGACTTCTCTAAGAGGAAAAAAACTCTCCTCTTTAGATGTTTTAGATCTTGTATTACAGTAAGGTCCCTCTGTGAGGTTACCCTTCTGGGAAGAAACGGGAGGAGTGGGGGCTAGTTGACTTATACTAACTGGGTTAGAGATGGAGGTGGTCGCCTCCCAGTTAGGAGGAGGTAATGGCATAGGGTAGGTAAGGGGGAAGAAACCGAACCCATAGGAAGGGACACTGGGGGTGGAGCTGGAGAGACAGTTGAAGGGGTTGAGACGGAGACTGGGGAAATAGCCGGATTAGAGGGAGGTGGACAGAAGTATTTGGAGCAGGTGAGGGAGTTGAGGTTAGGGTAAGAGTATTAGTCATAGGAGTATTAATCAGACGTGGTGATGGGATCGGGGCAGCTACTGATTCCGGGATGGAGGAGCCAGAGGTAAAATTGGGGGATCTGGGAGAGGAACATGGGGCATTGCCGGGTAAGTAGGAGGGAAAGGATGTGGAGGTAAGTAATCAAGGGGGTCCTACTTTTTACTAGTTTCTTCTCTCCTCTCATTCTTTTCTTCCTGTTTTTGTAGCTTACAGATTTTTATAACCTCATTGCTGGTGGCATCCCTCTGCCACCATGCAGCATATGTTAACTGCTCAAGATTGGGACTTTCTCAGGTTTTCAGGTGTTGATTTAATTGGGAACATATCCATGGATATCTTGTCCCATACCATGGCCACTCCCCCTGCAGGTTTAACTTAGGCCAGACTTCCATACAATAGTGAATCATTTTTATTTTGTCTAAGCCTTTCATGGCCTCCCAAGTGTCCCATTGATCTAGCATCTGTCCAAGAGGGCTATCAGGGGGAATATTTTTTCTCTTTTTTCTCATCTTCCCTTCTGAATCTTCATCTTTTATTCAAACACTTTCCCATACTGACTCCAATTGGGTTTTTAACTGAAATCCTGAGGTGCCACTACCCTAACGGAAAACTACAGACAGGCAACACAATGTTTACTGATAACTTAATAATTGGATTTTTAACTGAAATCTTAAGGTGCCCCTACCCAAATGGAAATCTCCAGACGGGAACGCAACACTTAATATTCTTTTACTGCTCAAACATTCTTTCACTTTCACACTGGTAAGGACGGGGAATTCACTCACACACTTGGGACAAGGAGAGGATACTCACCCACACTCTTGGGCCCGACTGTCTCACTTCCCTGGGATTAGGTCCCAGCAGGGCTCCCTCTTTCCCTTCCCTTGCACCCCTACAGTGCATGTGACTTACACCAAAACTTTAAGCCTCTGCATGCCCAGAGTCACCTAGGCCCTGGGGTTAGGCCCAACAGGGCTCCCTCTTGCCCCTCCCTTGCACCCCTACCAGGCCTAACAACAACAAAAAAAAAAGGGGGGGGCCTACCCCTGTTGTGTGCCACTCACACGGCTCTCCACTGCACACGAGGAGGGGGCCCTTCTGTCTCCAGGAGACGCCTCACTCATTCCTCTGGGCCTTGTTAGGCCTCTCTTGCTTCCCTGTTCCTGGCCAGCCCCCTCGCGGGTGTCTGGAACTGTAGTACTAGGAGGTCCTCACTCGCTTCGGGGGTCCGAGCTGCTGGCCCTCTTCTCACTCACTCCTCACTTGCTCGCCTCCAACTCCCGTCACCAGTTCTTACCAGGTCCCAGCGCTCCTCTGTGTCACTAGTCCCAGGAGGCCCAATAGGGTGGGCAGCCATCCCCTCCCTGGTCGTCTTTGGGTGTGGCTATCCCGGACGAGTCCCCAAGCTGTAATAAACAGGGCCAGGAGACCAGCTCCTTTAAAAAGGCCTTAATTAAAAACAGCTCTGGGTGGGGAACTCAAGGGGTCACGCACAGCACCGCTGTTCCCACAGGATGACACTGAGGAGGAGGAGTGCAGCTCTGTCTCTCGGCAGAGCTGGGGCTTCCATCCTCATGAGAATCCTTAGGAAGACAATGTTGGCTCGTAGTTTAGGGGTGTCATCCAGACTGAGTACTCTTCAAGTTATGGTAACAGGATGGAATCCAGCTCTGGTCAATAGTGGGTGATTCTCTGTGGTGCTGACGGGTTAAAATCATAGTTTATGTGCTGGTTTGTTGTTTTTGAGAGGGTCCATATAATACCAACAGCCCCTCATTAAATTCAGGCAGGGTGCAAGTCCTTCAGGGAGCAGGGGAAGTGGTTCCTGAAGGAAAGGGATACAAATACAGGGTAAGATAGTAACACTTAACAGTGGCAACCAAAGGCAAGTATCAGAACTCTAACATCCAATATTCAACAATAGACCAACACTTCAAATTAAGACCCTATCAACTTCATTAACATTAATTAACAATTACTACTCTGAAAAAGAGCTCCCATCTCCGGGGTTTCATTTCTCACTTTTGGATCTTGCAGCACTCCCAAGATGAGCCACAGATGCCCCTTGGTATGTAGTGGAGCATCATGAAAGCCAAGAGACCCTCATGGAGCCAAGGCTGCAGTGTGTCAGAGAGGAACCTTGTGGAAGCCAGGAGGGCAGTGTGAGGCTATGGAACAAATATGGCACCAAGGTTTCACTGGGACTTGACAGAACCTCATGGAAGCAAGGAACCATTGTGAGCCTCCAGAATCAGCATCTGCAGGAGGGGGGACAATTTTCTGCTCCCTCCTGGGATGTTGGTGGACAATAAAGCCTGAGACAGCCTCCCAGGTGTCCAGCTGTGTCATCGGTGGGGGCAAAATCTGGAGGGATGCCCTGTCAACCCTGCTGCTCCTCCTGGCTGGGCGTGGAGCTGCTGGGACACCGGGGTGGGGGGAATCCTTAGTGGTGTGCAAGGAAATGTTCACCACAAGCAGCACTGGAACAAGATGTGCAGGTAAAACAAGCGAGATAGCAGAGCAAGCAAGATAGCAGAGCAAGTGACTTAACAAATGCCATCAAGAGCAAGATAGCAAGTTTTTACGGAACTTGCAAACCGCAAAACCAGCTAAAACCAGGTTAGACTGAAGAAGCACCAGGCATGGGCTGATGATACAGGTAAAAAGTTCAAATGTGAAGAGGACTACAGAAGAAGATTATTGGCTCTCACAATTAAAATATAACTATTGTGTGAATATTAAGAAAATCTTTAGTGATGTATAGTTATGTTATTGTAGCTTAGATGTCCTCTGTTCTCCCCATAGTTCCCTTTTCACCCCCTGTATTGATACCATCAGACAGCTGGGGTTGTCTAGGACAGGTAAAAAAGAAGGCATGCACATGTGCCCCTTGCATGGGGCAGTTGGGAATGGAAAAGCTTGTTGCTTAGGGGGTGCAGCATGGCAACACCTGACCCTCCAATCAACTTACAAGAAAGCAGTTTCCACTGATGAATGGCAAAAAAGAGCTGACTGACAGACTGGGAGGGGCTAGGGCTGGCTGATGCAACCCACGAAGTGGCCATGTGGTTTGCACGAGGTGCAGTTCCCAGCCCTGCAGTTTTTCCTTATGTAGTCCTTTGTTGTATTTTTGTTAAGGTTTAATAAACCTTTTTAAATTTTCAAAGTGAGCAGTTGTTTCTCACACCTTCATCAAAAGACCACCAGAAGACTGAGGATCACCACAGAAAGAACTGACGCATGCACGGAAGCAACAAACGGTTGTAAAACAGCTTTATGCAAATGTGAGTATGCTAATGAAATGTCATAACTGTGGCTTTTAAAATATAACTAAAGGCTAAAGAAGTTCAAGTGAGTTTTTGCTGGAGACATCCCCCCCACTCCCCACGCTGAATAAACAAATCCCTGCTCTGTCTGACTGTAAAGTTTGATTTTCCTGCCCAGTTTGTCCCACTCCACCTTTTCCTCCCCTCTCCTCCCCTTTCGTAGCAGTCCCCCAGTCCACAGCCTCCTCCCAGCTCAGTTTGGGAGGGGCCAGCACCCTGAGATTCCACGGGGAACTTTTTCATCTTCAGTGCCATGCGCTCTGATTGGCCAGTGTTATAAGTAAAATTTAAATATGCCCAATTCCAATAAAAATAAAAATAATTTATTTTGCGACCGTAATTCAGTCCTGACAGCCAACAATCAAACGGACAGCATAACACTCCCGGCAGGTAAGCTGGGTGAACGTGGATACGGACTCTATAGCACCAAATCCTCCTTGCCCACACTGGCTGCTCTGAGGCAGCCAAATAAATCTTATACGATTTATTTTGCCCATGGCAGAGTCCCTTTGTTTCTTTTTAGAGTTCTTGATATTCAAGTTGGTTTCTTTCTTTGGTCCGGGCTGCACAAAGCCTTCATCTGGGAGTTGATTAATGCACTTTCCCGATTCCCGGAATCTGGCATTCAGATGGCAGATGTTGATGGCTCTGGTTTTCTCAGATCTGATATCTCATCTGGGCCATCATCTCTTGGGTGTCACTGGACATATGCCTTCATGAATGCCCATCTCCTGTACAGCCAAGGTTTCTTTCACATGTAAATGTTGCAGTGCCTCCCCGTCCATCTGCCACGGTTTTGCCATCCTGAGGATGAAAATTCTTCCCTCTCCCTTCTCCTATGTACAGTTGGTTTGGTTTATATATTTTATACAACTTTATCTGCATGAATTACTAACTATATCCTTAACAATTCCCTCTCCTTTTTCATAAACATATTAATTTGTGCAGTTTTCTAAAAATTTACTCAAGCGTTTCATTTTTAGCCCTTTCTATGATTTTTGTACACCATTGAATCTATATATATGTTTGTGATTTCTTTACCAGCCCTTCTCTTATTCTAATAATCTTGAGGTATTTCCTGATACTCTCTGAGTTCTGACTCGTTACCTTCTATTTGTTTTTCAAATTGTGCTAGGGCATTTGCCGCCCACTTATGTGGAACATCCTCTTCTAATTTAATAATCTTTGAAACTAGATTGGTTTTCCCTGTTGCACACTCTGGGTCCATAGGCTGCGATTTGCATCCTTTGTACTACTGAATGTATTAGTCAGATGAAGCAAGGGATTAGACAGGGTAGAAAAATTACTCCGGCTATGGAACAAAGTATAAAGAATATTAGCTTTTTCCACCAAGCCCCACTAAACAGATTGTCCCACCAGGAAGCATTTACGATTGAATTCCATTTCTGGATGGGCACATGGGCAACCCTTTTTATTTCTGCTGCAAGTCTTTGTATGGTCTCTCCGTAATTGTCAATCTCAATGCAACATTCGGACTCGTTGAATTTCCCACAGACTCCCTCTTCCTCTGCTAATAGATAATCCAATGCAATCTTATTCTGTTGGACAAAAGCCCTCATCTGAGAATGCTGCTTCGATAGTAATTCAAGGGCATCTGCGGTGTGGTTAGATACAATTTCTACCACTGCCTGGAGTCTAATCAGGCAGTTCAGGAGGTATATTGGGGTACGGTAACCCCAGCTACCATCCTGGGCCCAAGTGGCAGGCCCATAGTATTCAATAATGCATTCTGCGGGCCATTCTTTCTCCCCTCATTTTTGGCTACCTTCAAAGATAGGGAATTTCTTCCTTACCTCCCTCTTCTGACGATCGAGGGTCTCATATAAGGGAGCCCCCAGTGAGCTGCTCTCTGACCAGGGCAAGGTGAAGAAAGCTGGTCTGATTAGTCCTAGGGTGCATGACCCCTTCCATTTCCAAGGCAGCTCACTGTACGCCTTTTTCCCACAAATCCAGTATATTCCATTTGGTGCTTTCCAATTCTTTATATCCTTTGGCCTATTCCAGAAGTCTCTTAATTCTCCTATGAATTGGAAAGGGTTAGCCCCAGCCATTTTGTTCCAGCAAAGCCCAATTTTCTCACTCCATTCGCATTTATCATTCTGTCCTTGGCTCCAGTACCCTGATGGAGGTTCTGGCTGCCAATTTTGGCTTTTATTATCCGAGTTCAATACTAATGTGGAAATACAGGGCGTCTATCTCATAACTTCAGTATATTCTTTCCCTTCTCGGCTTATGCAAATTGTTCTAATTACCTGTTTGTCCAGGACCCATCCCTCGGTTCATTGTATAATTTTGGAAATTTTGGTATTGTCCTACTTTAACAGCTGTTCTGGGGTTAACCCTTCTCCTTTCCAAGGCCATTTCTCAGCTGATGTTAGCCCCCCACATATCCAACAATTTGATAGACCTGATTCTGTAGCTATTTCCTGCAGAAGATCTATAAATAGGTTGCTGTCTGATGTGGGTAGACCGATATCATTGTATCGTTTTTCCAATTGGTTGTATTGCTCACTCAAGGTTTTTCATCTTTCTTGTTCTATTCTGTGTTTCCTCAATTCTGATTCCTGCCTTTTTAATTCCTGAGTGACCTGCTGGATCTTACTCTCCGGGTTTACTCCTTCTTTGTTCCTGGAGAAACAAAAGGTTTTATTATACTGCAGGCAGGTTCAGTCATCATGATTCTTGAGTAAATCGATAACTGGTTCCCTTCTTAAATGGATCTTGTTTTCATACTTCACATTTTTGCCTACCCAGTAGGTCTTTCCTCCCATGGCACACATTCCCAACTGCTCATTTTCATAGCATAATTTATTCACTTGATAATAACCTACAAAAACTGACTCCATTCTTCTCCCAGTCCAAACAGTAACGATTGCATTTGTTACATACAGGAATCTTGATAGGTTCAATATTGTACTTTTGTCTTAAATGGGTTGACTTACTCTTTCTGGATGCTACCCCTTGCGGGATGCAGACTTCTTCTCCCTCTGCTACACAAGCTCTATATCAAGTGCCATTGAACCAACAGTACCTGCTTCCTATGCCCTCAGCACAGTCCCTGGAGGTGACGTTGGTTGAAGCCTCCGCCTCACCCTGACTTCCCTCGAGGCTCTCGGTACAGACTCCACAAGTTTGGCTGGGGTTCCACTGCTCTAAGTTGATTTGGCTTTCGGCATAAGCACTAGTCCTGAGGCACATGACTAGACTCAGGTTCATCAGAATCACTCCTACTAGCATTCCTCTGCCTCCACTCTCGCCTACTGGGCTGCCACCAGAGGCGGGGAGACCATCTTCTTGGCAGCAGGAAGTAGTTTCACGAGATCATAACTAGCCCGAGCTGCGTACCTTCGTTTAAATATTCCCCACCGGTTGAGTCTCACGGGCCAAGCACTGCAGGGTACTTTGTTTCGTCTCTGGCACTTGACGGCTAGAATTTGGGCCCGAGATTGAAGCTTTCCTCTTAGTCCATTTTGAAAGAGCCTAAACCACCCTAGGGAGTCTGCCTCAATCACCCACAGTTCTGTGAGGAGCACCAAGAACAGGTTAGTCAAGCGTACTTTGTGAGTAAAACAATCTTCACACAGACCCCTGGGCCTCCCTCCCCTTTCGCAGTGCACCACCCACGATTCTTTACAATAGAAGCACTTAAATATCTCAAATGGATGGCATGGGCAGTTGTGCTCTTGACACTTTATCCGGTCGATCTCGGTCATCAGCATGGTTTGCGCAGTGTAAGCTTCAGATCTCCAGGGGGAGAAACGACTTCCTACTCTGGTGTGTCTGTTTGAGGTTCCACCCACTTGACTCTTGATGCGTGAGTCCAACCCTTTTCAGCTGTTCAAACTGCTGTGTCTGTGGTTAAGAGAACAAGAAAAGGTCCTTCCCAATGATGAGATAATGGTACGTCCTTCCACGTCTTTATGAGGACGTGATCCCCGAGTCGGACTGGGTGAATGGCAAAACCCAAAGGAGTCCCTTGCAGGTTATATATTATATTATAACTCCTTGTTTTCTTAGCTCCTGCAGGTTCCAGTTAATACCTATAAGGTATGGTCTTATTTGTCCGTCTTCAATTTTGGGGTGCCCTATTGGCATCCCGTGTTCATACGGCATTCCGTATAACATCTCAAAAGGTGATATTCCTGTGTCTGAATTTGGTAGAGTCCTGATATTCAGCAGGGCTAGAGGAAGGCATTTGATCCAGAACATTTTGGTTTCTAGTATCAATTTTGACAATTGTGCTTTTAGGGTCTGATTTATCTGCTCAACCTGACCAGAGCTCTGCGGATGCCAAGGGGTATGATATTCCCAGTGGACCCCTAAGACTTTGGCCATTTGTTTGATCACCCTTGAGGTAAAGTGTGCGCCTTGATCTGAACCAATATATTTTATTAAACCATACCTGGGTATTACTTCTTCTAATAATATCTTGGATACTACATGTGTCATGGCCTGGGAGCTTGGAAATGCCTCCACCCAATCCCCACCACGCAGGAGTCCGTCCCACTCCCTCCCAGTCCCATGTGTCTCTCCCAGTCCCTCCCCATCCTGCCCAGGGGCACTGCCAAAACTCCCCAGAGCAAACATGGAGATTCCAGAGCAATCCTGTTGCTGATCCCATTTTCAATCCTGGTGCCAATGCCAGAGCGATTCCAGCACTAATGCCAGTCTTGATGCCAGCCTCAGTTTCTGTCTCAGTCCTGGAGCACTCCTGGTGCCGATTCTGGTCCTGGTATTGATATCAATCCTGGAGCAGTGCTGGTCCCAGTGTCTGTCCTGGAGTGGTGCCATTCTCAGTCCCAGCGCTGGCACCACTTTCAGCGCTGGTCTCGGTCTCAGTCTTGCAGTGGTCCCACTGCTAGTGGCAGTGCTGCTACTGCTGCCAGTCTGGGGCCCAGAGTGCTCCCAGTGCCAATCTCCGTCTTGGTCCCAGAGCATGCCAATCTTGTTGCTGGTTCTGATGATGGTCTCAGTCTCAATCCCAGAGGGTTCTTTGTCCTGATCCTGGTCCTGGTTCCAGAGCACAATCCTGGTCCCAGTCTCGATCCTGATCCCAATCCTGGAGCAGTCCTGGAGCACTCCCGAGGCCAGTCCCAGTTCCAAAGCATTCCTGGTGCTGGTTCCAGTGTCAGTCTTAGTCTCAGTCTTAGTCCCACTGCCAGTTCTGGTTCCAGTCTCAGTTTCAGTCCCAGTCTTGGAGTGTTGGTGGTTTCAGTTCCAGTGTAGGTCTCAGTCTTCCTGCAGGTGTCAATTATACTGCTGATTTCGGTCTCGGTTGCAGTCCTGGAGATTTTAGGTCCATTTGGGTGATTTTAGGCCAAACTGGGCAGGTTTAGGGTGGGTTTTAGATCCCTTGGAGTGATTTCAAGCCTTTTAGTGTGGAATTCAGGCCCCTTTGGCTGATTTTAGTCCACATCTGGTGTGTTTTAGACTGGATTTTAGATGCCTTTGGATGCTGTTAGGCCCATATGGGTGAGTTTTAGGCCTCTTTTGGGTAATTTTAAGTCAAACCAAGCCATTTTGGATGATATTAGGTGCCTTTGTATACATTTCAGACCAGTCTGGGTGATTTTAGGTGTCTTGGTGATTTTATGCAAAACCAGGTGGATTTTAGGGTGGATTTTAGGGTGGATTTTAGGCCCATTTGGGGGATTTTAGGCCAAACCACGTATGTTTAAGATGGATTTTACACCCATTTAGAAGATTTAAGGGTGATTTTCAGCCATTTTGTGTCGATTGTAAACCACTTTGGGGGATTTTAGGCCCATCTGGCTGATTTTCAGCCAAAAGAGGTGGGTTTAGGCTGCATATGACACCCTTTTGGATGATTTTAGGCCAAACCAGGCCCTTTTAGGACCATGTGGCCACTTGAGCCTGCCCCTTCCCCTCTCAGTTCCTGCCCTTTCCTTGACCCCACCCCTTCCCTTAACAGTTCCCGCCCTTTCATTGACCTTGGGGTCACAGTTTGGGATTCAGGGCCAGCGGAGGAGGAGGAGGGAAGGAGGAAGAGGCGGAGCAGCAGCAGGAAGAAGCAGGAGAGGGGGGAACCGCGTGGCCCTGGCGCTTCCTGAACTCACCACAGCTCTGGGACCGTCGCCCGCCATCCTGCAGGTGCCTGGGGAGGAGGAACTCGGCCCAAATAACCTGGGGGGATCCCTGGGTTTGGGGTTTTTTTTGGGGGGGGGGATGTTTGGAGCTGGCAGGGCTTCAAAGCCGAGCCACAGATGCCCCTCAAAGGGACATCAGGGGTCCCTGAGAGGTGTTTTTGGGGGGTCCCGCTGTGGGTGGCAGCAGAGCCCCGGCAGGGGGATGCGGGTCCCCCCGCAGTGGGGACATTTTAGATTCCTCAGTAACTCCACTGACCAAACTGGATCTACTGATCCTGGCTTCACTCCATACTCTTCCCCCTCACAGCCCGCAGCTTCTCAATCTGATTCATCTGCCAGTAGCCGTAAAGTTTGGACATGAGGTGAAGTTGCAGTAGATCGGATTAATTATTGTAGACAATATGGACCTGTAAAAACCCCGGAGGAGAAATCAGAAAAAACCAAAATGTGTTCCGTTTATTGGGACTTCTCACACGGAAAATGTAGAGAAGGGAAAACAGATCTCTAACCACCACTGTTGGTAGTTGTCGGGAATTAAAAAGGGGGTCCTCAAAGAGGTGATGGATGGTTTGCCCCTCGATAAATTGCAGAAAATAATAAACAATTGGCACTATGGAAAACCGAATCCATTGGCTCAACCCAGTGCACTCCTCCCTTCTCAGGAACCAACACACACCTCCTCCAACACTCTAATCCCCCCCCAGCCTCTCTAACAAAACATAGGCAAGGAGCCAAAATTAACCTCATCCCACCTTCTCTCTCAAAATCTAGGCAGCGGAACCCTCCCCCAGTCTCCCTCTCAGAACACTGGCAGTGAGCCAAAATTAACCCTCTTGCAGCTCCTCTCTCAGAATCTAAATAGCACAACAGTCCCCCAGCCTCTCCTTCAGAGCACAGACAGTGAACCAAAACCAACAAGGTTTTCAGGAAACTAATATCTCTGCCACTTACAGGTGGGCGAAGGGGCAGAGGCTGGGTTATTTGAGAATGCTCACTAAAAATAAATCTGGAGATATATTAATCACAGCTATCACAGGCCCCAAAAGGATAAAAAAACATGCATATCAGCCTGTGAGCAGCGTTGCAGGCGACTGGAGAGAGACATCCTTTAGAAGATGACCCTCTGCATTTAAAAAAGCATAAAGGCTTATGGAATGCGTGGCAAGTAGATTATATCAGCCCCTTTAAGAAGTCAGGAGGTAAACACTTTGTGCTAGTAGGAGCAGCGATTGTATCTGGGTTGGTTCAAGCTGATGCTTTTAAAAGAGCTACAGGTGATAATATGGCTAAAGCTTGGCACGGGTGGTTTGGAACTTTCCCAAAGCCACAGGAAATTCAATCTGACAACGGGTCCCACTTCACTGCTAGAGGTGTACAGGACTGGGCAAAAGGTGAAGGAATTAAGCGGACTTTCCACTCCCCTTACTACCCTCAAGCTAATGGGATTGTAGAAAGGACCAATGGTATTTTGAAATGACTTCTGAAGCCACAGGAGGGAAATTGGGATGTTCGGTTATGGGAAGCTGTTAAAGGAGTGAACAGTAGGTGGGGGGTGAATGGATGTCCCAAAATCACTGCCTTTTGCCTGACACCTCCAAGCATCATTCCCTCACTACGGGGACCTGACAATTCAAAAAATCCAGCACATCACCCTGGACAACCTGGAGTATGTTGGTAATTACACTCTAGGTCCCAAAACTAACAATGTTGCAATTACAAAGGACTGTAAAAATGAACCAATTGATTGCTGGCATAATTTCACTTTAGCTAAACCAACTTATGTGACATGCCACTGGCAAAATAACTTGACTGACCTGTTAGGTTTAAAAGGCTTAGTTTATAGATTTAAGATAACCGCTATAACAAAACCCACACTGAGTACCGTAGTTACATCCCAGTGGGTAGAAGGGACTGAGAGCACAAAGCTCACATTGAGTACAGTAGTTACATCCCAGTGGGTAGAAGGGACTGAGACTACGAAGCCCAGATTAAGTACAATAGTTATACTCCAATTGGTAGAAGGGACTGAGAGCCCCCTTAGGCAGTATGTGACGATTCCAAAAATCCAGCACATCACCCTGGACAACCTGGAGTATGTTGGTAATTACACTCTAGGTCCCAAAACTAACAATGTTGCAATTACAAAGGACTGTAAAAATGAACCAATTGATTGCTGGCATAATTTCACTTTAGCTAAACCAACTTATGTGACATGCCACTGGCAAAATAACTTGACTGACCTGTTAGGTTTAAAAGGCTTAGTTTATAGATTTAAGATAACCGCTATAACAAAACCCACACTGAGTACCGTAGTTACATCCCAGTGGGTAGAAGGGACTGAGAGCACAAAGCTCACATTGAGTACAGTAGTTACATCCCAGTGGGTAGAAGGGACTGAGACTACGAAGCCCAGATTAAGTACAATAGTTATACTCCAATTGGTAGAAGGGACTGAGAGCCCCCTTAGGCAGTATGTTACCGAATGGCCTTAGTCCCAGGCTTTTGTTCACTTTACTGGATCCATGGGAAATGTAAAGGGTTTAAACCTATCGACTGTGTTATGCATGAAAATCAGATATTGAAATCAACACTAGGCAGGAATGGGAAAAACAAAAAACCTGGAAGTTTCAAGGGGTAGTGGGAGAAGAAATTAGCATAGGATGCTAATGATTAACGGAACTACCTATAGTAAGGCAATCTCAATCAGTGTTTCAACAGATCAGGCAAATAAGCATGAACAGGTTTGTACACACCCAAGAGTACAAGACTGTTGGCACAGTTTTACATTAACATAAACGCAGAAGTAGTTTGTCTTTGGTCCAAAAATACTGAAGGCCTTTCTTTCAAATTTGTAATAACTGCTATGACCCAGTTTTCTACTATCACCACTCCAGCCCAATCACCGGTCATGCTCTGCCCAAGAATTTTTGAAATTGGACCATATATAATCAGGAAAACTGGTCAACAACTGTTGCAGTGTGATGTCATGACTTGCCTCAGTTTCCCCTGATTTCTCCCTGAAATTTTCTTCCCCAGGTGGGGTGTCAGTCACATCTCCTTTTCCCCACCCTTAACCCCTGCTGGGCATTGTCTGTCAACCCAGAAATTCCAAGGAGAGCATCGTCCAATGACTGGCAGGTTCAAAGGATGCTCTCCCCCCCCTGGGGGGCCATTGGCCCACCCAGGTGTCCCTCTCACCTGAGACCACCTCCCCTGTGCCTGGCTGGTGGTCCCTGGGTCCCCTCCCCTGCCCCTCTCCCCAGGTAAAAGAACAAGCAGACCATGCTGTCGGGGTTCTGGTGGAGAGTTCTGTTGGGAGAAGTTTAGTGGAGTTGTTGCAGGATTCAGAAGCCGTGCCACCAAAATAAAACTCTGGATTGAAAACTCTCCATCAGGACGACTCCTTTCTTCACCTCGCCTCAAAGGTTTCTCTAGCTCAGGAAGGCCTGAGGAGTGACCCCCTCAACAGCAAGCTCCAGCCCGCAAGCTCTGGAGGGTGAAGTTGCCATTAGTGCCATCCAGCACCTGCAGCTGGGGGGCCCCAGGGTGTACTCCCAGGATCTCTGTGGGGTTGGGATTGGGGTCAGGGAATGCCAGGAGCCCAAAGCCCCTGAGACTTCCCAAATCCTGAATCCCAAATGCCCCGGGACCATTCTGAATGCTTCAGGACCATCCCAAATCCCAACTCCCAGATCCAAATCCCGAATCCCAGCTGCCAAATGCCAGGGACCAACCCAAATCCCAATCCCCAAATGTCCAGGGACCATGCCAAACCCTGCACCTCAAATCCAAACCCTAACCCCAAATCCCAGCTCCCAAACCTCTTGGACCACCCCTAATGCCCTGAGAGCATCCCAAATCAGCCCCTTTCTCACCACGGTCATACTGCCAATGCTTTGTCCCAGGACACCCCAGTGTCCCTGTCAAAGTGTCCCCATGTCCCCGTGCTCCCTCCCTGGTATCCCAGCCCCTCATGCTGCCATCCCCAGTGTCCCTACCAGCCATCCCCACTGTCCCAGCTCGCTGTCCCTGTGGTGTCACCTGCACGGTGACAAGGATGATCTTGGCGAGCTCCAGCGCCAGTTTCACGGGCTGCCTGCCGCGGGCCCGGTACTTGTCACAGAGGCTCAAGAGGAATTACCTGAGCCAGCACCACAGCTCCTCCTCCACTACCGGCACCGAAGCTGCCTCGGCCGTGCTGTGCCACGACTCAGCAGCCACTCGGTCTCTGCGCACACCCACCGGTGTCACCTCGGTCTGGTGCTCCCCTTGCTCGGTGTCACCCCCTGGTCTGTGTCCCCGCTGTTCGGTGTCACCCCCATGTCCCAGGATCACCCCTGTCCCGGTGTCCACCCTGCTCGGTGTCACCCTCCTGTCCGTGTCCCCCTTGGTCTGGTGTCATTCCTCTCTTCCGGTGTCCCTGCTGCCCAGTCCACAGTGTCCCCTGTGGCCGTTAAGCCCCCGGTCAGGACTCCCTGTCCTCGGTGTCACCCCTGTCCCGTGTCCCCCCCACCCCGTTCTGGTGTCCCCTCTGCCCACAGTGCAGGTGCACAGCATCCCCTGCAGCATTTAACTCCCCCGGCCCGGTCCCCGCTGTCCACTCGCCCCAGTGTCGCTCCTGTCCCCGGTCCCCCCTCGCCCCGGTGCCACCCCCACGCCCAAGCCCGGTTCCCGGTGCTCCTTTTCCCCGTGTCCCTCTTGCCCGGTTCCCATCCCCGGCCCATTCCCATTCCCACTCCCGTTCCCGGTCCCTCTCCCGTATTTCTAGTCCCATTCCAGGTCTCGGTCCCGTATTTCCTGTCCCACTCCTGGTCCGTGTCCCCATTCCCGGTCACATTCCCGCTCCCTGTCCCCTCTCGCCGGACACCGCCGCCATCGCTCCAACCCATCCCCCGGCGGTGACGTCACCGAGCAAACCGCTCGCGGCTGCCGTCCGCCAATCCCAGCGAGCGATCGCTCCCGGATTTGCATAATCACGCCCTTCTGTTTGGCCCCGCCCACCGCCGGCCACAGCCCCGTCCGGGCGCTGTTTGCTCCCAGTTCCCTCCCAGTGCTCCCAGTAAGAGCGGCCCCGGCAGGGAAAGCGCTCCCAGTTCCTTCCCCCAGCAGCAGCACAACCCTGCTGCTGACCCTGTCCTGCTGGGCACACACTGGGGGATCTCCTTGTTCTTCCCCGTGGCATGGAGGCAAATGCCATCCTCTCCTTGTCCTTCCTCCCCAGGGAAGGAGCTGAGGGCAGATACCAGGGAGGATGAGTCACTGCAGAACCTCGGTGAAGAGGCTCATTCCGCAGATGAGCAGAACCTCATGGGAGAAGCTGTTTTGAGCAGTTCCACAGCACAGGAATGCAATGGGGAGGAAAATCCCCGGAGATCCCGCACAAGGAGAGGCTGCAAACGCAGCCCAGGGAGGTTAGAGGAGGAAAGGCCCACCCTGGGCCAGGATGGCGGCCGGAGCTTGGAGCTGGGGATCCATGAGCAGCTTCACAATGGGGAGAAGCCCTACAGGTGTGAGGAATGTGGGAAGAGCTTCAGCCGAAACTCAGCCCTGATCCGCCACCAAAGGATCCACACTGGTGAAAGGCGTTATGAGTGTGGGGAGTGTGGGAAGAGCTGCAGAGACACCTTTGATCTGATCAACCACCAGAGGAGCCACACAGGGGAACGGCCATATGAGTGTGGGGAATGTGGGAAGAGCTTTCAGAGAAACTCCACTCTTCTGAAGCATCAGCGGACACACACAGATGAGAGGCCCTATGAGTGTCCCAAATGTGGGAAGAGGTTTCAAACAAGCTGCCATCTCCTCGTCCACCAGCGCATTCACACTGAGGAGAGGCCCTTCCGCTGCCCTGACTGCATGAAGGGCTTCAAATATAACTCTGACCTCGTCAAGCACCGGCGCATCCACACCGGGGAGAGGCCCTACGAGTGTGGGGAGTGTGGGAAGAGATTCACCCAGAAGTCGAACCTGATTGTCCACAAGAGGACCCACACTGGTGAGAAGCCCTACGAGTGTGGGCATTGTGGGAAGAAATTCAGCCAGAGCTCTGAACTGATGCTTCACCAGAGGATCCACACTGGGGAACGGCCTTACGAGTGTCCCGAGTGTGGGAAGAGCTACAGCCGGAATGATCACCTGATGATCCACCAGAGGAGCCACACCGGGGAGCGGCCCTACGAGTGTGGGGAGTGTGGGAAGAGGTTTCAAAGCAGCTCAGATCTCCTCGTACATCAGCGGATTCACACGGATGAGAGGCCCTTCCGCTGCCCTGACTGCGGGAAGGGCTTCAAGCACAACTCCACCCTTGTCACTCACCAGCGCATCCACACAGGGGAGAAGCCCTACAAGTGTCCCCACTGTGGGAAGAGCTTCAGTCAGAGGTCAGCCTTGACCCAACACGAATGGAGGCACCACTATGAAAGCCCTATGAGTGCCCCAAGTGTGGGACAAGCTTCGTGTGCTGCTCCAGGTCCATCCCCCATGGGAGGATTGGTTCTGATCCTCAGTGACCCCAGTGGGCAGAGCCTCGGTAATCCATGGTGCCAGTGATCCATGTTGGGAAGACACCTGCCTGGGCTCTCCACATCCTCCTGGCTGCCCATGGGCACCTGGACACATCCACAGACCAACATCAGAAATTCATTGTGGAGAGCGGATTTGTCGACTTCTGACCCCAGAAGAATCTCCTTTTGCTGCTTCTGGTGGCATCAAACAACACTGGATGGCCTTGTAGGTCTTCTCCAACATAAATCCATCCTTTTATTTCTCCCTGACCCACAGGCATCTTCTACAGCCAAACAGGGATGAATTTGGGAAAAACCTCTGATTTTGGATACAGTAGGGTGGAAACCCCTCCAAAAAGGTTTTTCCCACCCACCCAAGCACATGGATGCTCTGCTGTCAGGGACACATAAATCATTTTGTTTTGGCCTTGAAATGAAAAGGTTTCTGTTCATCCTTTTGAAACTCCTGAAACTGGGGTAAAAATGGATATGGATGGGGACTTTTGGGGGACAATGACATGGATGGGAAGAACATGTGGGAATATGAACATCAATGGGGACGTACGGATACATGGATATGAATAGGGACGTTTCACCAGTGCAGTGTCAGCCAAATGTCACCACCCAGCAGGGCGGGACGGGGAACTTGTTCAGCTGGTGACAAGTGGCCCAGAAGCAAGTGACAGCCACCAGGGTGTCCCAGGGCCACCATGCTCAGGAGACTCCAACTGCCCCTGGGGACAAGAGTCAGTGTCACCCATGGGGGTCATGTGGTCCTGTCACCAGAGGCATCCTGGTGACAGTGTCTGCACAGGTGTGGCAACATTGTCCCCTGATGTGTGTCCTGGTGGCATCATATCCCCTCCTCTCCAAATATCCCCATCCCCTGCCATGGCTACATGTCACCCCTCTGTGTCTTCCTGTCCCCGCTGTGAGTCCCTGTCCCCATATCCCCTATGTGTCCCTGTTCCTGATCCTGGCTGGTCCCTGGTGATGTCCTGCAGGGTGTCCCTGTGTCCCTCAAGGTGTCGCTGTGTTGCTCAGGTTGTTCCCATGGCTGCTCCTGCCACAGAGCATGTGGGCCCGCTCCAGCACAGGAAAGGATATGCCTGGCACATTGTTGGGTTGATCCTGCCCCTCCAACCCCGTCTCCACCCCTTACCCCTCTGACCCTCCTCCCCCTGTCCCCCCAGGCTTTCCCCCACCTTTGTCGCCAACTGTCCCCCCTGCACCACATGGACTCTGTGCTCACCACCCTGGACACACCCACCCCTCAAATCATCATCGCAGCATCCTGGGACCCCCAGCTGTCACATGAGGGGGCCTTCAGGAGCCACTGTGACCCTGCAGTCATGCGCAGGGGTGACCTGCAGTGTCCCCCTGGTGTCACAGGCACATCCCCAGCGGGAGAAGTGACATCAAACCCAGAGGAGGAGAACAAGGTGAGGGTGTGACTGAAACTCCTGCCTGGTCATGGGGAAGCCATGAAACAGGGCCAAGCATGAGCACAGCAGTGTAGGTACTGCAGGGATGGGAGGGGGACACGGGGACAGTCCCCAAAGACTCTTCAGCAGGAACGTGACCCTTCCATCCCTTCAGGGGATGCTGCCGCCGAGGTAGTGGGTGGGATGCGGGGTTGTGCAGCATCCTTGGGGGGATTTGGGGAGGTGGAAGTGGCAGGGGGTGACCCCAAAAATTTAGTCACACCATCCCCCCCTCAGCGCCGCAGGATATGTGCCCCCCCCCCACTCTGTTTCGGGGCGTTTGGGGTGCTGGTGGGTGGTGGTGACAAAAAGCGCAGGTGCCACCTCGTGGATGGCACAGAGAGGGTTTTCCTACGGTGGCATCAACCCCTCCCCACTGAGGGGCACCCAGGGTGGGAGTCAGGAGTGTCCCCAAGGTGTGGGGGGAGCAGGGAGCGGAGGGGAAGCACGGTCAGGGCACGACAGAAATGCCTCCGGCCCCACCTGCACCTGGGGCATGGGGGTGGTGGGGCACTTGTCCCCCTGTCCTGTGTTCTCCTGGCACCCTGTCCTCCTGTCACCCAGTGTCACCTCTGCTGGGCAGCAAGGGGTGGTGGCACCCGCGAGGATGTCCAGGTGTATCCGCACTCGCCCACTGTGGGTGTGGGTGTCAAATGTGACCTGGGGACACTGGGTGGCACTGACATTGGCATTGTCACTGGCACTGTCACCATCACTGTCACTGTTACTGGCACTGTCACTGTTATTGTCACAGCACTCGCTGGCTGCCCCCCAGGGCCTGCAGAGGGATCGGGGGACAGCCAAGGCACAGAGGGACACTCAAGACGGACACAAGGGGGACATGAGAGGGATAGGATATTTATTAGGGACTTTAGGATATTTGCAGACACTCGGGGACACTTAGGGACACTCACGGTTACACTGAAGGTGTATCAGTCAGGGATTTCATGGTTCAGCAGTGTTTGGATGTTCATGGCCATGAGCTGGAACTCCACAGTGACACTGATCAGCCTGAGGGGACAAAAAACAACCAAGGAGGCCCCAAAATAAAAAAAAAACACCCCATATCCCTGAAATTGCCCCAAAAAAGGAAAAAAATTCCACCTCAAAATCCCAAAATAAACCAAAGAAATAGGAAAATTTCTCCCCAAAAGAACAACAGGAAAGGGAACAAATCTGCTCCAAAATCCCAAAAAAATCCCATGAGTTCTCAAAGTCCCAAAAAAACCACCAGAAAAAGGAAAAATTCCATGCTAAAATCCCCCAGAAATTCAAATTTCACACCAAAATCCCCCCCAAAAAGTGGGAATGCAATAATAATAATTTAAAAAAATCTCCCCCCAAAAAAACCCCAGGAGTTCCCAAACTCCCCCAAAAAACCTAGAAAAGGAAAACTTCTGCACCAAAATCCTCAAAAAACAAATGGAAAAGGGAAAACTTGGCCACAAAATTTCCAAAAAAATAACCATGGGAAAGGGAAAATTCCACCCCAAAATGCCACGCAGAAATCTGGGAAAAGTGAACACAAATCCCACACTGGGATTTTAGGGATGGGAAACACCCATAAGTGGGATTATCAGGAATTTTGGGGGGTTTTGGGATTTACATGTGGAATTGGAGGGTGAAGTTGCCATTAGTGCCATCCAGCACCTGCAGCTGGGGGGCCCCAGGGTGTACTCCCAGGATCTCTGTGGGGTTGGGATTGGGGTCAGGGAATGCCAGGAGCCCAAAGCCCCTGAGACTTCCCAAATCCTGAATCCCAAATGCCCCGGGACCATTCTGAATGCTTCAGGACCATCCCAAATCCCAACTCCCAGCTCCCACATCCAAACCCCAAATCCCAGCTGCCAAATGCCAGGCAACATCCCAAATCCCAATCCCCAAATGCCCAGGGACTATGCCAAACCCTGCACCTCAAATCCAAACCCTAACCCCAAATCCCAGCTCCCAAACCTCTTGGACCACCCCTAATGCCCTGAGAGCATCCCAAATCCTCTGAGACCATCCCAACTCCCAAATCCCCTGAGACCCTCCCAAACCCCAAATATCAAATCACCTGGGACCATTCCAAATCCCCTGAGACCATCCGAATGCCTGACTCTCAAACCCCCAAACACCCTAAGACCATCCCAAACCCCAAGTGTCAAATCGTAAACCCCAAACCCGTGGGACCATCCCAAACCCCAATTCCGAAACCCCAAACCTATACCTCAAATGCCAAACCCCAAACCCAAACCTCAAATCTCAAACCCAGCACCCTGCACCCCAAATCCCCATCCCCAAACCCTGCACCCCAACCCCCAGTGACGACGCTGGGGTCGATGTTGAAGGTGTCGTTGCTGGGCTTGATGTCCACCCTGTGGAAGAAGTGCTGGCACAGCTGGAGCCTGGTGCCACCCCTGGTGCCACCATGGGTCCCATTGTGGAAAGCCAGGTACTACAGGGACAGGGACACAGCTGGGGGTGGCACTGGGGCACCTCAGTGTCCCCAATCCACCCCATGCCCCCAAAAGATCTACATGACCCCAAACGTCTCTGGGTCCCCAAACCATGTTCATGTCTGTATTCATAGAACCAGTGGCCCAGCGTCCCACTGGGAACAGCCAGGTACTACAGGGACAGGGACACGGGGCTGGAGGTGGCCCTGGGGCACCTTGATGGCCCCAAACCACCCCATAGTGCCAAAACATCTCCATGTCCTCAGCCATAGGTGTGGTGGCCAAAGGTCTCATTGGGGACAGCCAGGTACTGTGGGGACAGGGACAGCAGTGCTGGTGGTGGCACCTTGATAGTCCCACATAATCCCCGTTTACTCAAATATTTCCATGTCCCCAATACATCTCTGTGTTCCCAAAACATGGTGGCCAAGGGTCTTGTTGGAGACAGCCAAATACTGTGGGGACAGGGACACGGGGCTGGAGGTGGCCCTGTGGTACCTCAGTGTCCCCAGATCACCCTGGTGTCCCCAGTCATCTCCACAGCCCTGAGAACCTCCATGTCCCCAAAGCACCACTGTGTCCCCAACCCCTGCCAGTGACCCCAACCCTGCCTGGTGTCCCTGTGCCACCTTCTCAAGGGCATAGGCCACATGCTCCAGGAGGTCCCCTTGTCCTCAAGCCCCACAATGTCCCCAACTCCCCTGATGTCCCCAACCCTTCCCAGTGTCCCCATGCCACCTTCCCAAAGACAAAGGTCAGTGCTCCAGGTGGTCCCCATGGGTGTAGATGGCCTGGGTGTCATTAGTGCCGTCCTCGTAGCCCTTGAGGAACAGGTGCTTGAAGGCCACTGTGTTGTCCTCCTTGAAGGCCACCACCAGCTGGTTGATGAGCCTGAACAGGATCAGCTTGGTGACAAAGGCCACCACCTCTGTCATGACCGGTTCTATCATGGTGACAATGGTGTGTTTTGTCCTAAAATGGTGTCACCCCATTCTTGGGAGCAAAGTCCTCCATGGTCAGGCCCTGTCCCACCCTGGTGACACCACCGTGTTTCACACCAAAACAGTGTCACCCCATGCTTGGGGACAAAGGCCACCACTGCCATCAGCCGCTTTCTGCCACCGCAATCAACCCTTGTTTTGCCCCCACAGAGCAGGATTTCCCATTCCTAGGCCGGATGGAGGAAGAGGAGGCTGGGAGGAAGAGGAGGATGGCCCAGGAGCCCCATGCAGGTGAGGAGAAAGTCACTGCCCCTTTCCCTCTCTCCTGCTCCATCTCCCAGCCCAGCATGGCCCCCAGCAGCAGCACAACCCTGCTGCTGACCCTGTCCTGCTGGGCACACACTGGGGGATCTCCTTGTTCTTCCCCGTGGCATGGAGGCAAATGCCATCCTCTCCTTGTCCTTCCTCCCCAGGGAAGGAGCTGAGGGCAGATACCAGGGAGGATGAGTCACTGCAGAACCTCGGTGAAGAGGCTCATTCCGCAGATGAGCAGAACCTCATGGGAGAAGCTGTTTTGAGCAGTTCCACAGCACAGGAATGCAATGGGGAGGAAAATCCCCGGAGATCCCGCACAAGGAGAGGCTGCAAACGCAGCCCAGGGAGGTTAGAGGAGGAAAGGCCCACCCTGGGCCAGGATGGCGGCCGGAGCTTGGAGCTGGGGATCCATGAGCAGCTTCACAATGGGGAGAAGCCCTACAGGTGTGAGGAATGTGGGAAGAGCTTCAGCAAGCGATCCTCCCTGATCTGCCACTGGAGAATCCACATGGGGGAACGGCCCTACGAGTGTGGGCATTGTGGGAAGTGCTTCACTCAGAGCTCCTACCTGATTGTCCACCAGAGATGCCACACAGGGGAACGGCCCTATGAATGTGGGGAGTGTGGGAGAAGCTTCAGCACCAGATCCAAACTTATCCGCCACCAGATGATCCACACCGGGGAGAGGCCCTATGAATGTGATCAATGCATGAAGAGGTTTCAGACCAGCTCAAACCTCCTCACACATCAGCGCATTCACACAGATGAGAGGCCCTTCCGCTGCCCTGACTGTGGGAAGGGCTTCAAGTACAACTGCCGCCTTGCCACCCACCGGCTCATCCACACCGGGGAGAAGCCCTGTGAGTGTCCTGAGTGTGGCAAGAGCTTCAGGACAAGCTCTGATCTGATTGTTCACCAGAGGAGCCACACCGGGGAACAGCCATATGAGTGCAACGAATGCAGGAAGAGGTTTCAGGGCAGCTCCCATCTCCTCCAGCACCAGCGCATCCACACAGAGGAGCGGCCCTTTGTATGCCCCGACTGCGGGCAGGGCTTCAGGTACAACTGCAACCTCACCACACACCGGCGCATCCACACAGAGGAGCGGCCCTTTGTCTGCCCCGACTGCGGGAAGGGCTTCAGGTACAACAGCAACCTCATCACGCACCGGCGCATCCACACTGGGGAGAGGCCCTACGAGTGTCCCCAGTGTGGGAAGAGTTTCTCACAGAGCTCTCACTTGACCAAACACCAACGGAGCCACCACTAAGGGAAGCCAGACCAGTATCCCGACTGCAGGAAGATGTTCGTGCACTGCTCCAGCTCCATCCTCCACGGGAGGATCTGCTCTGGATGATCCCCAGTGACCCCTGGTGGGAAGAGCCACGATGATCTGTGGTGCTGGCGATCCCTGTTGGGAAGACAGACACCTGCATGGGGGCTCCACATCTTCCTGGCTCCCTATGGCCTGAATTTTATTTTCATTTCTCTTTGTCCCTTCAAAACACTCAAAACCGGGGTAAAAATAAAGATGTTGAACTGAAACATGGATGAGGACATGGTGTGGGCATAGCCATGGGCAGTGTCATGAGGGATCTTTTAGGGGATGTGGGGGATGCCATGTTCAAGGGAGTTGAGGGTTCCTGGGAGGGATTTGGGGGTTGCTCAGGGCTTTGGGCACCCTAGGCCAAGTAGGGAGATCCTGGCAGAGCTTCTGGGGCACCTGATCAAGGATTCCCTGCCCTGGATCTATGCCCATGTCCCCCCATCCCAACTCCTAGTGTCCTCTCTAGCAGTTGCCCCACTCCCCACTGTCACTCCCCTTCCCCTTGCCTGGTCTCATGTCTCCCCTATCCTGGTCCTATCCTGCTCCCATCTGAGTTTGGATGCCATTGCCAGTCTCTGTCCCATATTCCCAGTCCCATTCCTGCTGCCTGTCCAGATTCCCAGGCCCTGTCCCACCTTCCCATTCCTCGTCCCTGTCCCCATTCCCAGTCCTGTCCCCTTTCCCGGTCCCTGTCCTGCCTTCCCAGTTCCTATTCCCATTCCCTGTCCCTGTCCCTCTTCCCAGTCCCATTCATGGTCCTGTTCTGTATTCCTGATCCCATTTGCAGTCCCTGTTCCCATTCCCTGTCCCCAATTCTGGTCCCTGTCCCCATTCCTGGTCCTATCCCCTATTTCTGGTCCCATTCCCTGTCCCATTCCCGAGGGTCGCCTCTGGCATGGGGCCCTGAGGGCTCCCCAGCTGGGGCTGGCTGTGCCACACGAACCGTTCAGCCCTGCTGCTGTCCTTGGGCAGCTGCAGAGAGCACAAGGCTTTGGGCATTTCTCAGAGGCCCCCAGCTGGCCGGAGCAGCCCCTCCTGCCAGCAGCCGCTGTGGCTCAGAGCCCTCCCTCATGCTGGGGCCACGGAGGGGCCATGGGCCTGGAGGAGGCTCCTGTTCCTGAGGCAGGAGCAAGGCTGCAGCTCCCGGCTCCGGGCCCTGGGCCGCAGCAGCCCAGGGGAGGCCCAGCTGCAGAGCTCACAGCCCCTGCTGGGTTTCGCCTGGGCACTCTGCAGCACGAATCCCCATCCCGTAATCTCTCTGTGGCTGCTGTTTCCGTATTCCCTGTCCCGCTCCCATATTCCCATTCCCGGTCCTTGTCTCCATGTGCGGACCCTGTCTCCATCTCCGGTCCCATTCCCGCTCCCTCTCCCCATTCCCTGTCCCCATTCCCACGCCCTGTCTCCATTCCCTGTCCCCATTACCGCTCCCTGTCCCCCTCTCACCGGGCGCCGCCGCCATCGCTCCGGCCCCTCCGGCCCTCACGGGACCAACGAAAGCCCGCGCTGCTGCCGCCCACCAATCCCAGCGCGCGATCGCTCCTGTATTTGCATAACCACGCTGGCTGTGCCACACGAACCGTTCAGCCCTGCTGCTGTCCTTGGCCAGCTGCAGAGAGCACAAGGCTTTGGGCATTTCTCAGAGGCCCCCAGCTGGCCGGAGCAGCCCCTCCTGCCAGCAGCCGCTGTGGCTCAGAGCCCTCCCTCATGCTGGGGCCACGGAGGGGCCATGGGCCTGGAGGAGGCTCCTGTTCCTGAGGCAGGAGCAAGGCTGCAGCTCCCGGCTCCGGGCCCTGGGCCGCAGCAGCCCAGGGGAGGCCCAGCTGCAGAGCTCACAGCCCCTGCTGGGTTTCGCCTGGGCACTCTGCAGCACGAATCCCCATCCCGTATTCTCTCTGTGGCTGCTGTTTCCGTATTCCCTGTCCTGTTCCCATATTCCCATTCCCGCTCCCTGTCCCCTCTCACCGGACGCCGCCGCCATCGCTCCGGCCCCGTCGTGACCGGGGAAACCCCGCGCTGCTGCCATCCACCAATCCCAGCGCGGGATCGGTCCTGTATTTGCATAACCACGCCCTTCTGCCTGGCCCCGCCCACCGCCGGCTGCAGCCCCGTCCGGGCGCTGTTTGCTCCCAGTTCCCTCCCAGTATCGCTCTTACTGGGGGAGCTGGGAGGGAAAGCGCTCCCAATTCTTTCCCGGTGCTCTCCGGAGCTCTCCCGGTACTCTCCCTGTTGTTCCCAGTGCTCCCAATATCACTCCCAGTGGTCTGAATGGCCTTCAGGGCTGCTCTGAAACCCACTCGGGCAAAAGCACGGCCGTGTTTGGGTGCCGGCACCAGCTCGGGCCGGCCCGGGAGAAGAGGGAGGAGGAGCGGGAGGAAGAGCGCTGACAGCAGCAGCACCACGCGGCTCCCGCCCGCTCAGGCCGCAGCCCCACTCCCCACCCCCGTTTCGGGGGCATCGCCCCCCCGGAACCCGCAGGTGAGCGGGGACAGGGAGCCCGCCCCAAATCCATCCGGGGGGCGTGGGGGTTGGGGGGGCAGGGGGTGTTTGGCTATTGAAGGACCCCAAAGCTGGGTCGGAAATGCTCCTGGAGGAATCTTGGCGGGGTCCCACGTAGCGGTCGCCAGGTACCGGCAGGCAGAGGGCGATGTAGGGACTGGGGATCCCCGCAAGAGCCCCAGAGTGGGGAGAGCTCCGAGGGGCGATCCTGGAGCCAGGGGACCCTCGGTAGCCTGGAAGGGTGGGGGAGGCTGAGGATGAGAGGGCTCCGGACCCTGAGGCTGAAAGAGGCGTTGACTTCTCCAGCTGCACTTGGGTAGCAGCACCATCAGACCAAACATGTTCAGCCCTTGTTTTCCTCCAAATCAGGATTTCCCATTCCCACACCTTGGCCGGATGGAGGAAGAGGAGAGCGCAAGGAAGAGGCTCCAGGGCACAAGGCAGGTGAGGAGGAAGTCACTGCCCCTTTCCCACTCTCTCCTGCTCCATCTCCCAGCACAGCACAACCCCCGGCTGCAGGACAGCCCCACTGCCAATGCAGTTCTGCTGGGGACGCACTGGGGGAGATCTCCTTGCCCTTTCCTGTGGCATGGAGGCAAATCCCATCCTCTCCGTTTCCATCCTCTCCGTTTCCTTCCTCCCCCAGACAAGGAGCTGAGACCAGGGAGGACAAATCCCTGCAGCGGAATCTTGTGGAAGAGGCCGTTTTCAGCAGCTCCATGGTGCAGAAATCCAATGGGGAGGAAAAGCCCTGGAGATCCCACACGAGGAGAGGCTGCAAACGCAGATCACGGGGATCAGAGGAGGAAAGACCCACCCTGGGCCGGGGAGGTGGCCGGAGCTTGGAGCTGGGAATCCATGAGCAGCTTCAGGATGGGGAGAAGCCCCACAAGTGCTCGAAATGTGGGAAGAACTTCAGCAAGAGAACCTCCCTGATCTGCCACTGGAGAATCCACACAGGGGAACGGCCCTACGAGTGTAGTGAGTGTAGGAAGAGCTTCAGGACAAGCTCTGACGTGATTGTCCGCCTGAGGAGCCACACAGGGGACTGGTCAGTGAATGTAGGGAGTGTGGGAAGAGCTTCAGGATGAGCTCCGACCTGATCTGACACATGGGAATCCACCCAGAGGAACAGCCCTATGAGTGTGGGGAATGTGAGAAGAGCTTCAGCAAGAGCTCCCACCTGATTGTCCACCAGAGGAGCCACACTGGGGAGAGGCCCTGCGAGTGTGATAAATGCAGGAAGAGGTTTCAGATCAGCTCCCATCTCCTCCTACATGAGTGGATTCACACAGATGAGAGGCCCTTCCACTATGGGAAGGGCTTCAGGAAAAACTCTGACTTCGTCACCCACCAGCACATCCACACCAGGGAGAGGCCCTAAGAGTGTCCCCAGTGTGGGAAGAGTTTCTCACAGAGCTCTAACTTGATGAGACACTAACAGAGACGTCACTAGGTGAAGCCCTGCAAATGCCCCAGGTGTGGGAAGAGCTTCATGCACTGCTCCAGCTCCATCCCCCATGGGAGGATCCTCGCTGGATGATTCCCAGTGACCCACAGTGGGCAGAGCCTCGGCAATCCATGGTGCTGTGGTGATCCCTGTTGGGAAGACACCTGCCTGGGGGCCCCACCTCCTCCTGGCTCCCTGTGGGCACCTGGACACATCCACAGCCCAACATCAGAAATCTGTTCTGGAGAGCAAATTTATCATCTGAGCCCAGAAAAAAATCTCACTTTTTGCATCTTCTAGTGGCAGCAAACAATACTGGATGGCCTTGGAGGTCTTCTCCAACATAAGTCCATTGTTTTAATTCTCCCTGGCCCATGGGCATCTTCCACAGCCAAATGGGGACAGATTTGGGAAAAACCCATGATTTTGGAGACAGTGGGGTAGAAATCCATCCTAAGAAGGTTCTTCCCACCCACCCAACTATGTGGATGCTCTGCTGGCAGGTACATATAAATCCTTTCGTTTTGGCCTTGAAACTAAAAGTTTCTGTTCATCCCTTTGAAAGCCCTGAAACTGGAGTAGAAATAAAGGCATTGAACTAAGGCATGGATGGGGACATGTGGGGAACAATGACATGGGTGGGGTCATCAGGAGACATGGACACTGGGGACATGGCCATGGATGTAATCATGGCCATGGATGGGCATTGCAGTTGAGACAGAAGCAACAGCACGACACTCAGTGTTCATGCAGCAACAGCCAGCTTTTATTGAGTGCTGTGCTCCTTATATAGTTTTGCAAGTCTGCATGGTAAATCCTGATTGGCTGAATTAGTTGCCACCTGGCTAAACGGCCAATGGCTTCCCGTGTCCCCAACGATTTAGACCTGCTCCCCAAAGGCTCAGGCTGGTCGAGTTGTATAATTAAGGTAGTTATATGATTAGGTACATTTTAGTTACAAAAATTAATATATATATATATATATAAAATAATTGTATAAATATAAAAATTATTTAAAATTATATATATAATAATAAAATTATAATTGGGATTATTGTGAAAAAGAGAGTAGGGGTAGGGGGAAAAAGGACAGGAGCCTCCGGAGTCAAAGATCGAATCTTCATAAAAGTATGATCAATGCTTATTGTTAGGGTCAGAATACATTTATATGGTTATCCAGAGTTCAACTGACACAAGAAAGTATCTGATTGGTTAACAAAGCACTGTGCATAAAACAAAGAGCATTTCTTAAACATATCTTGGTCACATAGCTTAGCTTGTCAGCAATATCAGCAGAACATCTCATCCTCTGCTAGCATCGTCAGACCATGTTCTTGCACATCCTCTTCCCTTGGATGCTGTAGCTCTCGCACGCTGCGGTCGCTCGGAGCGAAGGGACGCCGGCCAGCTGCTCCCTGTATGGCTGCAGAGAGGTGCTACAAGACTGGCCGCTCCTGGGCTCTCGCTGAGACTGCCCAGGTAGCGGTGACAGCTGCGGCGTGGGTGACGCAGGCTGGTGTGAGGTACGAGGTCCCGAGGTGAAGGAGTGAAAGAAGGAACACTTGTATAGGTTCCAAGGAAACTTTATTCCAACGAGGGTCCAGGGACAAGTGTCAAGGGAGAAGGGTTTGGCTAGCCCTTATAAAGTGAGTGGGCGTGGGGCGTGGAGACATGAGGGAACCAATAGGTGAAGGTAAAGGAAGGCTGATGTAACACAAAAGGCCCAATGAGAAGCACATGGGGGAGGGAGGAGGCCCTGAGGACAAATCAGGAGCTAGGCTGGGGATGAATGACATAGAAGTCTCTAGAAAAAAAGAGGGGGGGTTAGCATGACAGGCAGGGGCAGGAGGCAGCACCATGGGGATTGACATAACCATATAAGGGCTTAGGGGGAGGAACAAGGGACTCCTCACTTTGATGGGCAGGCCAGTGGCGGGAAAAACGGGGGAAAAACAACTTTGGAACAAACCACCATGGGGGTTTACACGGGGGGGAAAAGGAACAAACCATTACTTAAACTAACAAAGAATAATTAATTTTCACAACAACTTCAACTTATACTTTTTAAAACACGCAACGCCACAGGTGCAGTTGGAAAACTTTCTTATGCTGGCTGTCCAAGGGCAGCATGCTTCTGCTATCAGGCACATACACAGTGTGTTGGCAAGCATGCTTCTAAATCCACAGAATGTCCATTGTTTTTACCTGCAGGGTTGTGCACATAGGCCATAGCATCTGCCCAAAATGCTCTCTAACAATAAAGTTGCATTTTTTCTCTTAATAGTGTGAGGGAAAAGGGCTTTTCTGGAGTACAACAATGTGTTTGTCTTTTTTAAAGAGCTTTAGTGAGCTTTTTAAGGGTTTTTGAGCTTCAGATGTCAAAGTTGTAGGAGATTTGATGTTATAGTCTCTTCTTAATAGGTTAAAAAGTGGAGTAAGTTCATAATTTGTAATTCTTAAAACAGATCTGACCTAATTTATCTCTCCTAAAAGCTGTTGTGAATCTTGTACGATGTTGACATTGGTTCAAAATTGTATTTTTTGTGGTTTGACTGTTTGTTCTGTTATCTTTTATCTTAAATATTTCTAGGGTGAGATTTCTTTTATTTTGATGTTGAAATTTTTAGTCTAACATTTTGAACTTCAGTGATAATGCTGTCTTGAGTCTGTTCTATTTATTTTTAAGTTGATGCTGCAATGAGTAAGTCATTCATGTAGTGTAAAATTCTTGATAATGGGTGTTTTTGTTGGGCTCGAGACAAAGCTCTCACCGTGAAATATTGATAAATAGTAGGTGAGTTTTTCATACATGGTTGCAAAACTGTCTAGTGATACCTTATAGATGTTTTTCTCTATTGATGGTTGGAACTGAAAAGGTAAATCAAGAAGCATCTTCTGGATGCAATGGAATGTTAGAAAACCAATCTTTTAAGTTGATGACAAGAGGCCAGTCCTCTGGAATTATTGAAAGAGAATGAAGTCTAGGTTACAAATGTCTTATGTCTTTATGTCTTCTATGATTTCATTGATCTTCTTTAGGTCATGGAGCAATCTTTAGGAATCAGAAGTCTTTTTACGAATGATAAAAACTGGGGAATTCTAGGGACTGTTTGTGGGTTTGATGTGGCTTTTTTTTTAGTTGTTCACTTACTAATTTCTTTAGGGCATTCAATTTTTTTTTTGTTCAAGAGGCCATTGATCAATCCAAATGGGCTGATTGGTTTTCTATGATAACTTCAGAGTGGTAGGCATTGTTGTGGTTTCTATCAAAAACCTGCTTCTATCTTCACTCCCCACTGAGACAACACATCTCCCCTCCATGCTGTGATGGGCTTCCGCACCATGAAGGGACGGATGGTTGCTGTCTTTCTTTTGGTAACAGTAATTATGAATTGATTTTATAGACACAAGGCAGCTCATCTAATTCTTGTGAGAGTACACATGGGTGTCCCCAAATTCTAATCACTCGGCTAAAATGCATGAGAAATCACAGTGATTTCTCTGCCCCTGTCATCTGCCCCTGTGTCTAGTCTACTAGTAATATTAACTGTTTTACTAAGGTGTGTTAGACTGCGCGTCAGTTCTGGCCGTTCATTGTCAACATGTTTTATCTAAAGGACATTAGGCACCGGGCTAAAACTCTCAAAAGGCATTTCTCAGCATACACTTTTTTTACTAATATTCATTGGTAATGCAATAGCAATAGCTATTGTTGGTTGAATTACCATTGGAGGGTTGTAGGCAAGAGCTAAAATCATTAGCTCTTCATTACAATTTGCTGAAATGACAGCTGGAAAAAACTGAAAGTCTAAGAATTCTATTTCTGTCCTTGTCTATAATTAAAAAGTCTTCTCTTTGTTGTGAAGTACTAGTAACTCTTTTGAGAATGCATTAATGACAAAAGTCTTTTTAAAAATACATTAATTTGGAATTTGCCAGTTCACATCGTACCCCTGGGGTAATAAGTTGGGATCTCTTGGGAGATGGCTGGAAATGCCTTCCTTTCCTGAGCACAGCCCGAGGCAAAGCCTCAGCCTGGTCTTCAGATCTGTCATTTGGAGCATCGCATGTGAGTCTTCTGTCAGGCTTTGAGAATTCTCTACAAATACATTTACCATACCCCGCCAGCCCCGTGCCCTGGGCGCAGGTGGGACTGTGCAGAGACATTTGTGTTGTGCCCTGATCATGCTTCCCCTCCCCACCCTGCAGGACACCCCTGGGGACACCTCTGCCCCTCCCCTTTGTCACCCTGGGGTGCCCCTCAGCAGGGGGAGCTTGGTGGCACCACAGGACACCCTCTATGTGCCATTCCCGAGGTGGCACCTGTGCTTTTTGTCACTGCTACCCGCCAATTTGACCCTAACCAGCACCCCAGCACCCCAAAGCAGGGGGTGGCCCACACCCTACTGCGGGTGGGTGACAACATTTTTGGGCTCCCAGCTGGCTACTTCCACCCTTTCCCGCATCACCCCGAGGATGCTGCGCAACGCTGCAACCCCTGTGCTGCCCCAGCCACAGCATCCCCCAAGGGGACCACGGGGACTTAAGGGACTGTCCATGTGTCCCACCCCTGTCCCTGTGGTACCGCCGCTGCTGTGCCCGCACTCGGCCACAGTTTCTGTCGTGGCTTCCCCATGTGACCGGGCAGGAGTTTCACTCACACCCTCACCTTCTCCTCCTCCTCCTCCTTTGGGAAGTGATGTCGTTTCTCCTGCTGCAGATGTGCCGGTGACACTGGGGGGACACCGTGGATCACCCCTCTCCCCCAGTGTGGCAGCTGGGGGTCCCAGGAGGCTGCAATGACAGTTTGGGGGGTGGGTGCTCATTCTGGGGTCTCCAGGGTGGGTCCTGAAGTCCCCTCCCATCACCAGATAGTCACCCCCCAGTCCATGCCTCAGTTTCTCCCTTGCTCTGAAGGCACCACCTGCAGCCAGTGTGTTCTGGAATTGGGTTTATTTTTGGGGTTGGGGCTACTGTGATGGCTGGTAAGCCAGAGTTGTGGGCCAGGGTGTGGCCAGGTTGGTGGTCATCTGGGCTGGGGGCTGGCCAGGCTGTGAGGCTGCAGGACCAGGGGCTGTCTAGACCAGAATCCAGGTGGGATCCATGACTCTGGGGTCCATCCAGACCGGTGTCCATCCAGAGTGGGATCCATGGCATGGCTCTGGTGTCCATCTGGACCAGTGTCCAACTTCCCCTGCCCCTGTCCAACCCAGGCTCCTTGTCCGGAGTCACTCCTCCCCACAGAGTGGACAAGACCTAGGGTCGGTCCCAAGATGACCCCAAACCCCCTCCCAGCAACCCCACCAGGCCACCCAGCTTGAGCCCCATTGGCACCGGTGTTCCCTGGAAGCCAGGCCACCTCTGGATCTCCTGGAAGAGCAGATCCACAGTCCCTGGCCAGAGACACAAGGGCATCCACGATGGCAATGAGGTGGGGGGGACAGTTAGGGACACAGCTGAGGACACGCCTAGAGGGACAGGGTAGGGGTTGAGACCAGCCATGTGGCCAGAGCAAGTGCCATCATTCTGGCCGGGCCCCCTGAGATCCCAACACTGCCCAGTACGGCCTGAAAATCCATCTCTGTGATTGCTTCGGGTGCCACTCAGCAGGGATCACCAGACCATCTGCAGGTCCTAGGCGAGATACTAACTCTCAGTGCACAGATGAGACTTGCAGACCTTCAATCCTCCCTTGAGTGAGAGAAAGAGACAGAATGAAGGCATGTAGAAGAACAACAGGAAGTCACCAATGTCAGTAAAGAAAGAAACAAGTGCCAGATGAAAGGAGAATGAGGTGACACTTTAGGTTTTGGGCTGAAATTCTCTTGTGAGGCTATGGAGAAGATATAATTGATACATCAGACTCTTTCCCTATAACTCATTGAAAAGAATGGGGGATTAAGTGTTTGAATTCTAGATATGAACAGAGGCATCTATGCTAAAGCAAGCAGGTGTTGAAATAGCTGTGATAGCATGAGAAGTTTGAACAAAGAGAGTGAAGGGTGATGAAGAGCCTATGTCCACAGGGAAAGAAGAAGAGCTCTGTTCCCAGAGATGAAGATGATCTCAGAGACAGATAAAGAGAACCTTTGCTCTCAAACAGCTCATCCTTAAATTAGTACCCAATAAGTTGACATTGCCCATAAACACAGCTGTGGGAAAGCTGTGAAAGATGGGAGGGACTTCATGCTCGCTGATTCCCAAGCGGCTGCTATTCATGGAAATGAAAAGCCACAAGAGACCAGTTTTCTTGTGGAGAAGTCTCCATAAAATGACAAGAAGGACACCTCTCCCAGTGTGAACTGAAGAAAGACTTTGTTTGCAGTTGTGGACATGGGTTTGCAAATGTTTAATTTCACAGGAGTTTTGAACTTCTGTGGGCGTGGTTATTCAAAAATAATCCATTCTCTGCTGTGATTTACTGGAGGGGGTGGGCGGATCTATGCAAATGAGCCAGTGCTTCTTGCATGGTGCATTGCATGAAGCCCCATGACCACCCCATCAATGGGTGTGGGGACACCCCCTAATTTCAGGTCCTCCCCTCCTGTATAGCTCCATGGAATCACTCCAGGACTCAGTTACCCACTTGGGTCTTTGGGACCCCACCCGAAGTTTTGGGATCCCACCCCCAAAAACCCTTAGGACCCTCAAAATCCACCTAGGACCCCAAAATTCACCCTTGCTGGGGGTCTCTGGAGATCCCAAATTCCCCTCACCGGGGATGACTTTGGGGCAGAGGTGAGCATGGAGACCCTGCTTCAGGGCTGGATAGCAGCTGGAAGAAGGGTGCAGGACCCAGGGGGGCAGATGCCGGGGTCGTGGGGGGAGTCCTCGGGGGATCCTGGAGATCTTTGGTGCTCAGTACCAGAGCGCAAAG